>NC_064619.1:422207198-422510367 GCF_023898315.1 Schistocerca nitens | reverse complement strand
GTATTAGTGATGTATCAGGTCTCTCACGACCCAACAAAGACGCCAGCACCAAAGATTTAATGAATCAGGAAACAGAGGACGGTATCAGAAAAGTGGCTGCATTTCCACCGCAGCAGCCGACTACGCTTAGACAGGTGATTGCAGAAGCAACTGCCAACATCAAGAGAGCAGCACTGTAACAGATGAGGAGGAATGCAAAGGGCGTGAAGTGGTAGTAAAAAACCCAACGCAACATCTGCAAAGCAAAGAATAAATCGCGCAAGTTATTCTCCCAGTACTTTGGGCCATTTCACGTAAAATGCCTAGTTTATGAAAGTGAGACCGTTCTAGAGACGTTACGGCTCAAGACAGTAATTGGGGGCACAGCACTTGCCAAATCTGGATGCAGCTGTACAGCAGGGTTGATTTAGTTTATGTTGTGTAATTGATGATACACATGTAGGTTGTTTTATTATGTATTCCTTACCTGTAAGATCCTGTTTATATTCAGCAGTAAGACTATACACTGAGAGAAAAAAAATCGCAACACCAAGAAATAACAAACGTAAAGTAATGAAATTTCGGGAATACATTTGTCTAGGTAACGTTTTTAAGTGATTAACTTTGCAAGATCACAGTTTAAAGTAAGTGTGATATAATCCATTGAAATGTGAAATGTTGGTACATTAATAAGCGGTGTAACCGGCAGAATGATGAATGCGAGCGTGCAAACGTGTCCGCTTTGTACTGTACAGGTGTCGGATGCCTGTGGGGTGGAGTTTCAAGCCTGTTGCACTTAATCGGCCAATACAGAAACAGTTAATGCTGTTTGTGGGTGACGCTGGAGTTCTTGTCCAATGATGTCCTATATGTGCTCGACTGGAGACAGATCTGGTGATGGAGCAGGCAACGCAACATGTCGACACTCTGTAGAGCATGATGGGTACAACAGCGGTATGTGGGTGAGCATTATCCTGTTGGACAGGCCCCCAGGTTCGAATGGTTCAAATGGCTCTAAGGACTATGGGACTTACCATCTGAGGTCATCAGTCCCCTAAACTTAGAACTACTTAAACCTAACTAAACTAAGGACATCACACACATCCATGCCCGGCGCAGGATTAGAGCCTGCGACCGTAGCAGCAGCGCGGTTCCTTACTGAAGTGCCTAGAACCGCTCGGCCACAAAAGGCCGGCGCGCCCTCAGGAATGTTGTTCATGAATGGCAGCACAACAGCTCGAATCACCAGACTGACATATAATTTTGCAGTCAATGGTGCGTGGGACAACCACGAAAGTGCTCCTGCTGTCATACGAAGTCGTATCCCAGACCGTAACTTCGCATATAGGTCCAGTGAGTCTAGCACATTGACAGATTGGTTGCAGACCCACAAATGGATTTCTTCTAACCAACACACGGCCATCATTGGCATCGAGGCACAACCAGCTGTCATCAGAAAAAACAAGTCATCCATTCCGCTCTCCAATGAGCTCTCGCCTGACACCACTGAAGTCGCATATGGGATAGGTTGGTGCCAGTGTAACGTACGCTACAGGGTTTCTAGCTCGGAGCTGACCTCAAAGTGACCTATTTGCACCATTTCGTTGTGTCACTGTGGTGGCAACTACTGCTCACATTTCTACTGAAGATACAAGCCGATGCGGCAGAACCATACGCCGAACACGGTGGTCTTCCCACTCAACACTGCCAAGTGGCCATCCGGAGACCGGCATTCTTGCAACCGTACATGCTCGTGACCACCTGCTAGCAATCATGTACAGTGAATACATTCCTGCCAGGGCTTTCTACAATATCGCAGAAGGGACATCCAGCTTTTCGCAGCCCTGTTACACCATCTCGTTCTAACTCAGTGGCGTCTTTGTCGCCGCGCGGGATTAGCCGAGCGGTCTGAGGCGCTGCAGTCAAGGACTGTGCGGCTGGACCCGGCGGAGGTTCGAGTCCTCCCTCGGGCATGGGTGAGTGTGTGTTTGTCCTCAGGATAATTTAGGTTAAGTAGTGTGTAAGCTTAGGGACTGATGATCTTAGAAGTTAAATCCCATAAGATTTCACACACATTAGAACATTTGGCGTCTTTGTCGCCTTAAATGCATTCTTGACTAACGTCAACTCACCAGTCCAATTTGAAAGGTAAATAACGCTCACGGCCATTACAGCGTGTATTTCAAGCAAATCTGATTTGCATCCTCATAGTAGCGCTATTAGCGACACTCTTACGTGACGGCGAGAATTAAAATAGACAACATCTTGCAGATGTACAAAAACGTCTGTCAATTTTCGTTTGTGTCGCGGAACTCCTACTTGGTATAGCAAATTTTTTTCTGTCGTTCTATGTAATTTTACTTTTGACGCTTCTGGCTGGCCTCTAAAAGAAACATCAGGGCTAGATTTGTGCGTAGGGCGCTGAAGACAGAGGCGCCTCGCTAATGACTTTTTTGGTGAACATGATTGTCTGTATATCCACGTGTGCCTGCCTCACAATCGTATCGTGTAGTAATCCAAAACTGCATGAGCATAATGCCTGTTTTACGAATGTGTTAGATAATGAAGTGCAGTTACAACCAGTGACAACTGTCAACAAATCCTAACGAAACATGTTTTTGTTCGCTTTCAGGAGCAGCAAAGGAGCAACTTGAAAGGTAACAAAACGTAATGTATAGTTCCTCTAAAATTGTACTTTTTATGGTGCCTCACCTTCCTTTGTTTTGTTGTCTTGTCCAACGTTGTGTGAAACAAGTTTTTTTGTTGTGATACGTGCAATTTTTCTTTGGCGAAACCATTAGTTTCTGCCACTTGCATTCGAGTTTTGAAGGAACCAGCGATTTGTTTTGTGGCAGGTAGGCTGACTTTTTGTAAGCGGCATGACGAGGATTTATGGATTTTATGTTCTGCGTAGTCATGAGACACAGTGTATAAGATATTAGGAGGTGTCTGTTTTGGCTTACCACCAGTTGCAAATTATGCCCTGGGGTATCTGTCAAGACGTTTTGTGGATTTGTCAGATTCTACTGTATCACTTCTATGCGTTCGCCCGCCCGTAGGGCTAAAATGTGTTGCTCAGTTTCGATTATACCACCCGCTCTGAACTTGCTACGTATAGTACTTATTTCTCTAAGATCATCACACAGATAGATCTATGGGAGAGCACTGGAAGGTTGTTAAATATTTCATATTTGGGGGTAATAGGAGTTTGGTTGGTTGGTTTGGGGAAGGAGACCAGACAGCGAGGTCATCGGTCTCATCGGATTAGGGAAGGACGGAGAAGGAAGTCGGCCGTGCCCTTTCAAAGGAACCATCCCGGCATTTGCCTGGAGCGATATAGGGAAATCACGGAAAACCTAAATCAGGATGGCCGGACGCGGGATTGAACCGTCGTCCACCCGAATGCGAGTCCAGTGTCTAACCACTGCGCCACCTCGTTCGGTTTAAAATAGGAGTTTCTTTACATTGATTAATGAGATTGTCTGCATTAGATCTGCACCTTAATTTTACTTTGGAAACAATGTTTTGCTTTGCTTTGTTTTGTGATAAAGTATATTAACAACAGACATCAAGTTTAAGTTCTTTTATCAAATTTTTCACAGCTGCACATTGACATTCACTCTAAATGTTCACTCAAGGAGAAAATTTCATGTCAGGACTATCACATGCCATTGTAATGTTGTGTACAGATGCAAAACTTGCTGAAGAATCTTACGAGTGTTACAGAAGCAGATGGGCTGTGCCGACGGGAAAAGAGGATCATCCAGCAGATAGTGTGGAGGAATTCCCTCCCATTGGGATGGCACAAGTCAGCGACCGCTCCAAGTGCTAAGGGGGCCGCTCGCAAGCGTGTGTTGTTCACGCAGTGTCAGCCAGCAGATTATAAGTGTCAGCAAACACCGGGCATCGATGAACTGTAGGCCGCAAAAGTAGCCATCCTTTCAAAGGAGAGAGCAATGCACGACATACTGGTGTAAATGAGTTGTGCCTCAGAGTGAGAAACGTTTTTAATTTTAATCTGCATATTAGATTCACGTAAAATCAACTGTGCAGAAAAATTCTATGTACAAACCTAGCTAATCTATTTAAAGAAATCTTGAGAAATATAAGAGCGGTAAATAATTTTTTCGCTCATTCTTTTTGAATTATAAACATGTAGCAGACATCTCTATTTGGTGACAGAACATATGCTCACAGCTACTACTCACCAGGTTACAGATGCTAGATAAAAAAAGTATCTGGCCCATTCAGGTGCCACTAGGATCATTTTTGAGATAACTGCGTTGATTTGTCTTTTGCGCTCATATAATATATTATATAGCTTGTAAATCGTAAAACAATTTAACAGACTTTTTCTAGCGAAGGGACGCTAAATACTTCATAAGAGAGCATAAGCTAATAGGTTCTCATAAACCAACAAGTTCATAACCTGTCATTCTGTTGCAAAGTCACTAAAGATAAATCAACCTTGTATCATATTTATGCAGACAAGCAACTCTGTTACTGTAACCTTGACATCCTGCTGTGAGAAAATTAGTTCTAAGTTCAATTTCACCTGTACTTTTACCAATTAAGTCGATTAAGAATGTACTCCTGTTATCAAGCCTGTACTGTAAACCCACGCTAAAAGACAATTCTATGAATACTACATTTGTGCCGCATGCTACGGAGATTCCTCCTACTGCACTTTTATTTTACTACCACATATTATACTAACCATACATACTTGAGGTACCATGTTTATTCTCACTTGATAAAGCTATTACAAATCAAACAGACAATATGTTGCCTTGCCATTTGCTATAACCTAATGGAAGACTCCTAGGCGTCGTTTTCTGATTCCGGAAATTGAGTTAGTTTGTTTTTGGGATGTCTAAATAATGTCACAAATGAGCACTGGGATCTGGTAAGATTTCTTTTCTTTTTGAAAGAGGGGTGAAGCAGTGAGGTGATATCACTGTCACATATTGTTATGCATTATCGTTATATTTTTGCACTAGTGTTTTCTGTCTATTTTATAATAAGTGCTGGACATTGTCTGGGAGGAAAGCTTGGCGTTTTTCTAGCTGGGAAGGTATTCTCCCAGTGTGCTTTCTATTTCATGGAAATTGGGCCACGGCTTGGTCTGTACTTCTGTTGGCAGAGACGGTGTCTATTCTCACTCGTACAGCAGATGTTGTGCCACCTCTGCCATCCCCAGAGTATAATTGAGCATGCCTTTTCTCTATGTACATCAAAGGATGAGATGTTATGATGCCACCTGACCAGTTTGAGAAAGTCTGTTGCCTTCACTACAAAACGTTGGTTTATTCAGTCGAATGATTTGCTCTTGTCGTGTTGTTTGGCGCGTAGAGGCCGATCAAATGAGGACACACTGCTCTAGGCCAGTGCCAACCTTCTGATTTTATATGTGCGTTTAGTACATCAAGAGTGGCAAGTTTCTGCTGTGTCCCCATATTTTTCGTAAAATACGTGATATTCTTGTTCATCGCTTTGACGATAGCATTGATTCGTACTCCTCATGAGGAGATTTTTTTTTCTCCGAAAGTTAGCAGTTAAGGGCTTTGAACTAAGATGCCGGGATCGATCTCCCAGTCACCGTCTGGTGTTGATTGCTGCCTGCTGGCTGATTTTGGAAAAATGTAAGCGTTGCAGTAGCACGATCCATATTCCGAGCACCTCGGTACTTACTTACTTCTCCACGTACTTCGTTTTGCTTAAATGGTTATATTTATGGATTGCTTTTGTCTCATTAACTTTTAATTCGCAAGCTGCCCAGATGAGCAGATCTTGTTGCGTTTTCACCATGCAATATTCCACAAAATTTCTTATCTCCTCACAGTGTTAACGTCATTTTGTAATTTTATTTGACCTTTTAGAGAACTTTGTTCTCTGTTAATTTTATGAATCATTAAGGGCAAGCAAAGTTACTTGTTTCGGGTAGTTTTGACTCACTGATTTCAAAATCCTTTACCTTCATACAACTTTTCTCTGTTTACGTGACACACAAACAGAAAATACAACGTGTTGTATTGCTGAACTGCTGTTATCAGTGTGACAATTTTTTCTTATAGTCACAGCGACCACGTTCAATGATCAGTAGCTTAAAAATTCAGAGAAGGGAACGACCATTACGCTCACTAGTCTTGTGTGATGTAGATTTGTTTATTGTCCTGAGATGGTTGTTTAGATTTCCACTTGAACTATACCCTGGCTTTTTGTTGTTTCATAGTATTACAGCTAACAACTTCACAGTAGACAACATCCCACAACTTTCACTAGTACCATGCGACACAGTGAAAAAAAATTTAGAGCAACAATACGTTACATCTTGTTACCTTACACGTTGCTTCCTTGACGCTCCTGAAAGAGAACAAAAACATGTATCGTCAAGATTCGCCAGCGTTTTTCGCTGATTATACACACATCAAAAAAAGTTTTGGATCACCCCGATTCCCAGAACTCCTGAAGACAGACGTTGACTGTGGCTATTGTATCACAGACACAGTCCCTTTGACTTTTCAGATATATCCCTAAACCTGCCCAAAGATATAAACAACCATGCATAAGCAGCGCCTGTTACACGGAGGGGGTACGACAGCCAATCATTTCCAGCCATTCCACCAGAAAGGAGGTACACGGCTCGTGTTGTCTGTAGTTCAACCATGCCTAGAAGGTCAGTACGGCGATTCCTTCACGTCCGCATTGTTACTTTGTGCCAGGAAGGGCTCTCAACAATGGAAGTGTCCATGCGTCTCGGAGTGAACCAAAGCAATGTTTTTCGGACATGGAGGAGATACAGAGAGACAGGAACTGTCGATGACATGCCTCGCTCAGGCCGCCCAAGAGCTAATACTGTAGTGGATGACCGCTACCTACGGATTATGACTTGGAGGAACCCTGAGAGGAACGCCACTACGTTGAATAATGCTTTTCGTGCAGCCACAGGACGTCCTGTTACCATTCAAACTGTGCGCAATAAGCTTCATGATGCGCAACTTCACTCCCGACGTCCATGGCGAGGTCCATCTTTGCAACCACGACACCATGCAGCGCGGTACAGATGGACCCAACAACGTGGCGGATGGACCGCCCAGGATTGGCATCACGTTCTCTTCACCGATGAGTGTCGCATATGCTTTCAACCAGACAATCGTCGGAGACGTGTTTGGAGGCAACCCGGTCAGGCTGAACGCCTTAGACGTGAGCCACCAACCACTCTGAGGGATCTACGCTGAATCGCCGTTGAGGAGTGGGACAATATAGACCAACAGTGCCTTGATGAACTTGCAACTGACTTTCCCGCGCTGGTCGGGTTGTGCCACAGTGTCTCATCTTTTGGTGTTTGTACAGAAAAGACAAAAACATCACGCTCAGTTATCTCTCGGACAGCAGTGGCGGCACGGCGTCCACTGCCCTGACTCAGGACAGGCACTGGATCTGCCAACAAAAGTATGGAGTAAGCCACGGCGGAACTTCCGCAAAAACAACTGAACTCTCCGGGGATGATCGCCTCTCCTAATGAGATTCAGTGACCAGCTTCTGCAGACAAACATGAACTTGAGACCACACTGGGAGTGCACATTCCCAGCTAGAAAAACGCAAATTTTTCCTCCCAGGCTTGCATGTCCAGTACTCACAATACAATAACCACAAACCTGTAGCACAAAAATGAAACAATATCGCACAGTGATATGTGACAGCCATGTAACACATAAAATGTACTGTTGCTGTTGTGGCCTTACAAATTTGGAATGTAAGCTATTGAAAATCATTCAGTATTGCAGCTGTCACTCTCCTGTTCACGATGGACTATGTGATAAAAGTATATGGAAACCTATCAATGGACATTAATTTGGGGTGTGTCCACCCTTCGCCTTTGTGACAGCTTAAACTCTCATGGAGACACTTTTATGTCTGTGCAAGAATAGCAGCCTATTCCTCCTCTAGATCCAAAACCAGAAAAGGGAGTGATGTTGGACGCTGGACTCTGTAGTGACGTCGACGTTCCAGCTCATCCCAAAGGTGTTCCACTGGGCTCAAGTCGGGACTCTGGGGTGGAGAGCCTATTTCAGGAGCCGGCCGGTGTGGCCGAGCGGTTCTAGGCGCTTCAGTCTGGAACCGCGCGACCGCTACGGTCGCAGGTTCGAATCCTGCCTCGGGCATTGATGTGTGTGATGTCCTAAGGTTAGTTAGGTTTAAGTAGTTCTAAGTTCTAGGGGACTGATGACCTCAGATGTTAAGTCCCATAGTGCTCAGAGCCATTTTATTTCAGGAACGTTATTGTCAATAACGCATTGCCTCACCGATGCTGTTTCATGACAGGTTGCATTTTCATGTTACTACAAAAAAAATAAAATCATCGTTTCCGGAGTGTTCCGCTACTGCATGCAGCACACAATGCAGTGAAATGTGTCCAAATCCTGCCGCAATTAGCGATTTATCAAGCGCAATAAGGGGAGACTACCATAAGCACTAAAATCTCAGTAGTATCATAACACCACCTTCTGCATACTTCACTTTTGGCACTATACAGCATAGCTGGTAACACCTTCTCCAGGCATTCGCCAAACACAAACGATTCTGTCGCACTGCCAGAGGATATAGCGTGATTCATTCCTGAAAATCACTCCTTTCGAGTCATAAACAGTCCAGTGGAGTCGCTCTTTACACCTCTTCAAGTATCGCTGAGCACTGACTGCAGAAATGTGTAGCTTGTGAGGAGCTGCTCGACCACTGTACCCATTCTTTGCACAGCCATTGTGCTAACTTCATTTCCGGTAGCACTTTGGAACTCGCGAGTAATTCCTCCTGCTGATTTCCTGCACTTTTTGTACTATAACCTTCCGGAATGCGCAACAGTACCTCTCTGTCCGTACATGAGATCTGCCTGGCCTTGGTTTAGCTGCGGTTGTTTCTATAACTATCGAACATAGTATGTCAAAGATAGTTATACTTTATCCTTGACAAGGTTTATCTCTGCTATCACATGAAATCCAGACTACGCCCACTTTCCACGGTATTTAGGCCGTTCCTCGACGTCCGACTCGTCAGTCGGCAAGACTCAGCACAACCAGGAGCACCTCCGAAGATGTCCAACGTAGCTTTGGACGAAACGTCAGGGATAGAAGAGTTCCATGGACCACGGCCATACAACCCAAAAGAACTCTCGGCAGCTGAAACATCCAGTCGTGAAAGCCTTCACTGTATAATTATAGGACTCGTTTGGAAAAATCTTTCATCTTTCGGGTTTTACGTGCGAAAAATCACACGTTTGCACATGAAACAGTGTTTCGTAGAAATGCGTTGCATTTTAAGCGCTGCCTTTCGATATAACTGGTTGTTATAGTTAATTATCGTTTCGTTGTTTTTACGTTACAGATTTTATTCACTGGTGGCTTAATATCATAGAAAAATCGCCGGACGTGCAAAACAATACACGTACCAAACCAGAATTTTGCCCAGCCCTGTACAAAATGACATATCGTTTGACCGAACATTTAAAACATTATCATGACTACGCATAAGATTAAACTAACCCGAAAATTGCTATAAAACAATTATAAGGAAAAAGGTCATCTTATTTATAAATCCTGATGGTGGAAAAAATTTTCAGTGCAAGCATTTGCCCGGCAAGTGGAGCATAGGTTGTGACGTGAAGTTCCTGATCACAAACTTTACCAAACACCCCCTCCGCAGGGCATGTGACACTGTTGACGGTTATCCGTCCGC
This sequence comes from Schistocerca nitens, assembly GCF_023898315.1. Taxonomy (NCBI): domain Eukaryota; kingdom Metazoa; phylum Arthropoda; class Insecta; order Orthoptera; family Acrididae; genus Schistocerca; species Schistocerca nitens. The sequence continues at coordinate 422,500,656 of NC_064619.1, read as the reverse complement.
CGGATGGGGACATTACGCTTGGAGGCCCCTTGCTGCTACTCGCGAGGAATGGGCTATGTGCCGGCATCGGTTTTCATCCTCCCTCTTCTCTCAACATCATCATTACACTACACACACACACACACACACACACACACACACAAATACATACATTTAGTATTACAAATAGTGCGTAATGGAGCATGTTACTGGGTTTTCTTCAGAAGCTACTATACTACCTTGTATAAAATTTATTTTCGGGCCAAACCATCTTAAGTGTATCAGTTTCCGTATAGGATTGAAAAGTTTATAGTATTTCGTCGTGCGTACAATTTTATTTTGCTTATTTCAGCCAATCATACTCATACTTCATTCGAATTCGTTGTTGCAACATTTCGTGACAACATTACTCATGTCAGCTTTTCTAGCAGCTGTTTCTTAATTTTCAGTTTTTCTATTATTGCACCCTTTAAATAATCAGTGACAATAATTTTAGGATGTGAGATAACAACAAAAATGTATGCTTGTCAGTAGCTTATTATCTGTTGTGCGAAACTTTCAGGGTTCACATTGTAAGATGACAAGAACTATGCCCCTTACATGAAGTCATTAAAGATCACCTCACGTTGAGTGAACAGTAGGGCTGAACAAAAATGACTGGCAAGGCACAATGCATCTTGTAGAGGGTATAGTATAGACGTATTGGAATAATTAACGTCAGGTGACGGTTTTAAAGTAATTCACACGACATGAAAACTTTGTGGAAACGCGTCAATTTACTGGAGGCTAGTTTATCCCAGGGAAGTATTCAGAATTGACCATGGCCGGCTGGTGAGAGGCGAAGGGAATCGACAATAGGCAGCTTAGGGCGGCTCAAGCTCTGAGAAAGCGATAACGGGGTGCGGCTTCCAGCTACCTTAAGATGCGAGACAGTGAGTGGGTGATTGACCCCATGCTGGTGTACCGGGAAGCAGATAGAGAACTTGTACGCCTGTTGATAAATGTCCGTCGTCCCGTTTTCAGTGAAACATGCGAGAAAGCCGCGCAAAGCTACAGTGGAGCGGTCAACAGAGGCCAAAATATGCGTGTTCGTAACTATAGCAACTTCACGCTGAATTCAGGGTCTGAAGTAAATCAGGTGAAGAGCGACAGAATGAAATACGCCAGCCTCCGATGGGAACGTAGGACCAAGGAATTTGAACTACTCTCCTGGGAGTCAGAATTCCGGAAAAATTGGTGTTTTGTGCAGACGCTAACCTTGATGGGTGGCCTGGGAGGAGCTAAGTAGCAGAAGTTGAGAGGAAGGGAAATTCTGTGGAAATTTATTCATTTCCCAGAGCAGGCATTGGTCCACGCTGGGAAGCGACGCATAATTAACGCGACTTGCGCTGCAATTGGCGTAAGTGATTTTGCTGGAGGGGAAACCGAGGCGAAGAGCAGACTGGGAGAAGTCTCCGTAGTGGTTTTCTGTTCCCAGCTTGCCTAGAGTGCAGACGTGGCGTTCTTTACTCAGCTTGCCTGAGAGAGAGTGAGCATCTCTGCAGTTTAGGACTTAGCAAACGGAACGATTGAGCTTGGGGATAGAAAGTTTTCGTTCAGCTATGTACTGAGCAAGATAGCTAGAAGTGAATAGACGAGCGCAGCCTTGCAGCACCACGAGGTCGGCCGACGTCCGCATAACGACGACGCCCCGTCACGCTGAATTCGGTGATATTGCGCCCGCTCCAGCCACTGATTAATTTGTTGGATCACGTCGATAAAGTTTCTACGAGGGTTTCATGGGCCGTGTATTGTAGAATTCTTCTTGCACTTCGCATTACGCCTGGGTCAGTCGATAGGAATTACTTTTGATTTATCGCGCTTTACTCCACACAAACGCAATTTATTACCACTGCCTGTTAGCAGAGTCATGTAATGTGATGATTGAAGGTCGTGAGTTAAAATAAATCTGTGCTAATCGACTAAATCTGTTTTTAATCAAGTAGTTGAAATCCCAAGTCACTTTCTTAATTAATTTTATGTTCAACATTTGCATCTGGTGTTCAATAGCTGAATATAACATCAATGTGCACCCTTTTTTAATTAAAAGGAATCAATTCTGGATCAATTAATGTCAGCACTGCCACTGCAGTTCAGTCAGTAGTCACAGGGCCTTATTACTTTCTTTGCATTATCCGAAATTGCGGCAGTTTTGCACTCTCTGTTGATCTGTTAGTCAATTACCTGGGGTGAACACACAACAAAACCAGATAAGTGACGGGTGGGGTGTTACAACATGTAGTGCATGATTCATTACAAAGTCATTTTTTCTTGTTTTATTTTAGATGTAACATTTCATTTACAACATCAAGCGGGAAAATTTTCAAATATTTCGCAACGATACATTCATTCAGATGATAGGTAAGTTAGATTTAACCATAGATCAGTAGGGTTCCCAATAAGTTGGGCATATTTTGGTCTATATGTTAATTGGTCAACGCCTCAACTAGTTAAAAGGTCAAACACATTATCAATTAGTCAAATTAGTTAAACTGTCAGTTGGTTCTCTGTGCCTTAGTATGTTTCTTCCGGCTGGTCATCAAATCACTGGATGTCGAAGGCCAGTCTATCCAAGCGTATTATTGCCCGCACTTCGTGATTCATTGTAGAAACCTCCACATTTTATAATGGCCGATTATAACTTTGTCTGTTATTTCGTACTGTTTTTTCGCGCGGTTAGTCACATGGTTATTGTGAGTTACACTGCAGCTACTTTTAAGAAGCAGGTCCAGAGGCCATTTAACAAGCAACCTTTCTTAACAGCAGCATGTGGGCATGGAGAGATTCGCACAACTTCCGAAGTTTCGAATCTGCTATTTCATATAAATCACGTGACCATGTCTTTTTTTGTACAACCATTCTACATTTTTGTTCGCAACGTAAGTCTATCTATGTAATATGGTCGTATCGTAAGTTTATCTATGTAATTGTATTATGGTCGTATCATAAGTTTATCTACGTAATATAAACTATTTAAATACATTATTATCATAAGCTTCTTACTATTTAATATTTGTTTGGTATCGTAGTATTATGTTTCCTGTTTTTTGTGAACTGTACTAAGTATTTAAGGTTATTTTTATATCTTTGGGTATACATTCTCATGCTTAAATGTGTATCTATAAAACAAAAAATTAAAAAACAATAAAAAATTAAACAAAATTAGAAAATTTAAAAAATATTAAATAAAACAACAAAATCATAAAAATAGTAGACAATAAAAAATATGAAAAAATTAAAATTGTGGACTTCATGTGGTGATGAGGCTTACGTACTCTGATGACATAGTAGGCTATATTGGACAGGCTCAACCATAACAAGCAGGTGACTATAGAGGAGCCAGACTAACAATGCCCAAATCAAGCAATATGGTTCAAAAGACAATAAAAAGATCGATACTCGATCAGTCGTCGTCCAAGTCAACAAATATTTGCATTGGTTGCCAAGCTATGGCGGTCTAATATCAAAATTTTGGTAGATTGAAAGTCGGGGAACCAGAATGTAAAATGCTCTTACCATAGCACAAAAAAGGCGAATATGTCCTGGGGAGAGTTAGAAAACTAGCTTTTCGACTTATTTGGCAGCTTCAGAGACATTTAAATCAAACCATCTTGGCATATTCGTGCCTTTTTAATAGTCAACTTTACTTCCCCAGCGCAGTGAGCTTTCTTAGCTTGAAGTTGTTGGTACATCTTGCAATTTATAAAGTCCCTGACCCTGTGACCAAACTCCAGAAGATTCGCAAGCCATAGTAAAAAATATACTACAGCATATGGCTGAGGAGTATTCATGCAATAGCAAAAAAAGTTTTTCTGGGGGGACATAAAATTCCAGGAAGAGGTTCATTCCTGCGGAGCCCATGAAACATTGTTTTGATTTCTTGGTGGGGGGGGGGGTTGATTTTTTCCCTGAGGGGACCATTTCTCCCATAAACCTACAGCCTGTTACATGCATGGTGAGGGGTTTAAGAACAGATACGAATTTATGTGCTTCTAGAGAGTGAGATGCTTCTATAATAGGAAATTTTCCACGTTGGCATTGTCATGTTATACAACGTGACGTCATGTATCAATTTACTTTACTTGACATGATGCATTCTATTACATGACATGGGTACTAATAGTAACAAGCAAAATTGCGCGAGCATGTCAAGATGTTTTAATTGAAATGTTTTGGAAGCTGCCAGGTAAGTCGAAATGCTAGAGGCGGCTGCCATCTTGTAAGTGTCTGCAGCATACTCTTCTTAAAAGTACATAAGAAAAGTCTTGGTTCATGACCACGGCATGTGTTTTTGGACTGTCGGTGCAGTCGACACTTGCATCGTTTGAAAAAGAAACACATTCGTGAATTGTCGGATCGCATTTCACCCGTTCAGTCAGCTGCGGAATAGTTTCTGCATTGTTTGGTCCGATACAGAAGTGTTGTGATCTATGGCCTTTCGCGAGATACCCGATTCCTGGAAATACACTCCTGGAAATTGAAATAAGAACACCGTGAATTCATTGTCCCAGGAAGGGGAAACTTTATTGACACATTCCTGGGGTCAGATACATCACATGATCACACTGACAGAACCACAGGCACATAGACACAGGCAACAGAGCATGCACAATGTCGGCACTAGTACAGTGTATATCCACCTTTCGCAGCAATGCAGGCTGCTATTCTCCCATGGAGACGATCGTAGAGATGCTGGATGTAGTCCTGTGGAACGGCTTGCCATGCCATTTCCACCTGGCGCCTCAGTTGGACCAGCGTTCGTGCTGGACGTGCAGACCGCGTGAGACGACGCTTCATCCAGTCCCAAACATGCTCAATGGGGGACAGATCCGGAGATCTTGCTGGCCAGGGTAGTTGACTTACACCTTCTAGAGCACGTTGGGTGGCACGGGATACATGCGGACGTGCATTGTCCTGTTGGAACAGCAAGTTCCCTTGCCGGTCTAGGAATGGTAGAACGATGGGTTCGATGACGGTTTGGATGTACCGTGCACTATTCAGTGTCCCCTCGACGATCACCAGTGGTGTACGGCCAGTGTAGGAGATCGCTCCCCACACCATGATGCCGGGTGTTGGCCCTGTGTGCCTCGGTCGTATGCAGTCCTGATTGTGGCGCTCACCTGCACGGCGCCAAACACGCATACGACCATCATTGGCACCAAGGCAGAAGCGACTCTCATCGCTGAAGACGACACGTCTCCATTCGTCCCTCCATTCACGCCTGTCGCGACACCACTGGAGGCGGGCTGCACGATGTTGGGGCGTGAGCGGAAGACGGCCTAACGGTGTGCGGGACCGTAGCCCAGCTTCATGGAGACGGTTGCGAATGGTCCTCGCCGATACCCCAGGAGCAACAGTGTCCCTAATTTGCTGGGAAGTGGCGGTGCGGTCCCCTACGGCACTGCGTAGGATCCTACGGTCTTGGCGTGCATCCGTGCGTCGCTGCGGTCCGGTCCCAGGTCGACGGGCACGTGCACCTTCCGCCGACCACTGGCGACAACATCGATGTACTGTGGAGACCTCACGCCCCACGTGTTGAGCAATTCGGCGGTACGTCCACCTGGCCTCCCGCATGCCCACTATACGCCCTCGCTCAAAGTCCGTCAACTGCACATACGGTTCACGTCCACGCTGTCGCGGCATGCTACCAGTGTTAAAGACTGCGATGGAGCTCCGTATGCCACGGCAAACTGGCTGACACTGACGGCGGCGGTGCACAAATGCTGCGCAGCTAGCGCCATTCGACGGCCAACACCGCGGTTCCTGGTGTGTCCGCTGTGCCGTGCGTGTGATCATTGCTTGTACAGCCCTCTCGCAGTGTCAGGAGCAAGTATGGTGGGTCTGACACACCGGTGTCAATGTGTTCTTTTTTTCATTTCCAGGAGTGTAGTTCCCTTCGCAATGGTCACAACGATAAACTTTATCAGACTGACATATATTCGCTGACATCAGCAACTCCTGTGGCGTTTGAAACCGGCTGTCAGTGATACGAAGTGACACTCGTTTCCGATTCCTGTCGGTTAGAATCTTTTAACGGCCATTGTTCTTGTGCCGTGTTACATCGTCGCGAGTGGTACACCATTACCTGTAGACACGGAGGACAGTTCGCGTAGATACTGCAATAAATCGGTTAACTTCATCCACGGGCGGTCATGGGCACGTCCAAATATGACAACTCCTTTCTGCCTTTCTGTCACGTTCTCTCGCCGACCAATATTCCTTATAACAGACTGGCACATACACAACGCTTCACTGCCATGAGTCACGTCAGCGCTGCAGGAACACACGACCGCTGGTGCGTGTTTTATGTCTAATGCTTTCCGAAGTGAGCGGTGTGCTGTTAAGGGATGACTAACAGTTCGGTAAGCTTAGGTAAACGTAACACAGCATTTATACAGTATACTGAAAAAAGGATAGAAGTTTTGGGTTGGTGACGCGGTCATTTGAAACAGAACACGAGCTCGGTTTCAAAAAGGACAGGGAAACTAATCGGCCATGACTTTCTAAAAATCAGCAGCATGGATTTCGCTTTGAGCGATTTACGGAAACAACTACGGAAGACAAATCTGGATGGCCTGACGAGTATTTGAATCTCCATACTCTACCATGCAAATCCACTGTCTTACCGCTGTGCCACCTACCACCGCCGTCAAAAACGTGAATCTTTTACTGCATTTCTTATCTTCTAAAGAAACTGGTATAGGCACGCGTATACAAGTACAAAGATTGGAAACAAGCAGAATATGGTGCTGCGGTCGGCAACGCCTGTATGACAAGTGTCTAGTGAAATTGTTAGATCGGTTACTGCTGCTACAATGACAGGCTATCAAGATTTGATTGAGTTTGAACGTGGTGTTATAGTCGGCGCACGAGTGATGGGACACAGTATGTCCGAGGTAGAGATGAAGTGGGTATTTTCCCGTACGACCATTTCACGAGTGTACCGTCAGTATCAGGAATCCAGTAGAAATTGTTAGATCGGTTACTGCTGCTACAATGACAGGCTATCAAGATTTGATTGAGTTTGAACGTGGTGTTATAGTCGGCGCACGAGTGATGGGACACAGTATGTCCGAGGTAGAGATGAAGTGGGTATTTTCCCGTACGACCATTTCACGAGTGTACCGTCAGTATCAGGAATCCAGTAAAACATCAAATCTCCGACATCGCTTCGGCCGAAAAAAGTTCCGGCAAGAACGGGAATAAAGACGACTGAAGAGAATCGTTCAGCGTGACAGAAGTGCAACATTTCCGCAAATTGCTTCAGATTTCAATGCTAGGCCATCAACAAGTGTCAGCAGGCGAATCATTCACCCATACATAATCGATATGGGCTTTCGGAGCCGAAGGCCTACTTGTGTATCCTGGTGACTGCACGACACAAAGTTTTACGCCTCACCTAGGCCCATCAACACCGACATTGGATTGTTGATGACTGGACACATGTTGCCTAGTCGGACGAGTCACGTTTCAAACTGTATCGAGCGGATGGACGTATACCGGTAGGGAGACAACCTCGTGAAACCATGGACTCTGCATGTCAGCAGGGGACTGTTCAAACTCGTGGACGCTCTGTAATGGTGTGGGGCGTGTGCGGTTGGAATGATATGGGACCCAATGATACGTCTAGATACGACTCTAACAGGTGCCACGTACGTAAGCATCCTGTAAGACCACCTGCATCCATTAATGTACATTGTACATTCCGACGGACTAGAGCAATTCCAGCAGGACAATGCGACACCCCAACGTCCATAACTGCTACAGTGTGGCTCCAGGAACACTCTTCTAAGTTTAAACACTTCCGTGGCCACCAAACTCCCCAGACATGAACATTATTGAGCATATCTGAGATGCCTTGCAACGTGGTGTTCAGAATGGATTTCCACCCTCTCGTACTCTTAAGAATTTACGGGCAGCTCCGCAGGATTCATGCTGTCAGTTCCCTCCAGCACTACTTCAGACATTAGTCGAGTCCATGCCACGTCGTGTTGTGGCATTTCTGCGTGCTCGCTGGGGCGCTACACGATATTAGGCACGTGTACCAGTTTCTTTGGCTCTTCAGTGTATCTTTTTATACAATATATAGGGTGTTTGTTTTAACTTGAGGCAACTAATATCTCGAAAACGACACATCGTACAAAAAATGTTTTAGTGACAAGTTCATATTAGTAAAGACGATATCTATCTGCGACCACAACTGGCCATCGCCTAACCGCATCATTTTCGTGGGAGGGGTCAGCTTTGTGTTTTCAAATGGGAACGCTACATCTTTATTGCATGTTCGAATTCTATGCCAAAAATACGTACGAATTTACTCAAACCATTGTTTTCCATTAGTGGAAGATGATGGCGCTGTAATTGACAAATATCAAGTGTGTCTGTTTTTGCTAAAAAGACCCGACTCATTTCATTGTATATTTCGTATACGATGTAAATATAAACCTTTGCGTTCTAATTGTTGATACTGATGTTCAGTCGCTACTTGTGTGTTGCAAAGGGATTGTACAGTACAGATAATACGGCTAGACAATGACATTTCTGGCAAATAAACTACTTGTACAGTAACCTAGTTTTCTTTTCCCTACGGAGTTCATTGTAGTGAGTCCCCAAAGCATCGGTATGCTTGCTGTCGATGGCCGCCCTTGAATCCAGCCATCAGGGTGACTGATTTCTGTGTGTCTTTCCATCCAACCGCCGTGACTCTTGTGCTGGCCGCTACGCGGTTACTGGTGGAATAAAAACCACAACCACTAGAATAATGTGAAATTTCCATGAAGTGATAGTGACAGGCGCACCTGTCATAGATACTTACCGACATCAAACACCCCGTTGGTAAGAGGCAAGGGTATTCATCGAAATCAAGCACTTCCGTGGTGAGAGGCAGGAGGAGTCACAGATCAAACATCCCGATGGGAACAGAAAAGTATTACGTTCATGTCGTTGTTCCCGGACCACACTAAATGTAATTTGTAATCAAATGTTGAAACAGCTAACCATGTACTGTAGAATCAAATTTGCAACACTAAAGTAAGTATCGAACGTAAATATCAATGGCTAGGACAGAAAGGTTTACATTTACATCGTAAATGACATGTAAAATCAAATGCCTCCGGTCCCAAGTGCAAAAACGGGCACACTTAATATTTATCGATTATAGCGCCATCTACCACGAATGGCAAACTATGATTTGAGTAAACCATACGTATTTTTTGGTGCAGAATCTCAATATACAATAAAACTGAGGGCGTTCCCATCTGAAAATACAAGGCTGACCCTGCCCACATAGGAAATGTGATTGGGTGGCCAGTTGTAGCACAGACTGATGTCCCCTGTACTAATCAGTGTGTCCCACATAAAACACATACTCCTCACGTACTAGTTAAATCATCTCTAGTCAGATTGCTTGTGAAATGCCTGGATGCCTATGATAACCACATCCAGCATCTCTTGTAAACAGGTAGCCAAATGAAACTTCCTGGCAGATTAAAACTGTGTGCCGGACCGAGACTCGAACTCGGGACCTTTGCCTTTCGCGGGCAAGTGCTGGTCTGAAGGAGAGCTTCGGTTAAGTTTGGAAGGTAGGAGACGAGGTACTGGCAGAATTGAAGCTGTGAGGAGGGGGCGTGAGTCGTTCTTGGGTAGCTCAGTTGGTAGAGCACTTGCCCGCGAAAGGCAAAGGTCCCGAGTTCGAGTCTCGGTCCCGCACACAGTTTTAATCTGCCAGGAAGTTTCATATCAGCGCACAGTCCGCTGCAGAGTGAAATTCTCATTCAGGTAGCCAATTTTTTTTTAACGTTACAATTATCTATTCTTTTTTAGTTAGTTCATTGTTACTTGAATCTCGGGCGTGAACCGTACCGGTTTTAAGTGGGATACCCTGCATGAACTTTTAATCTACAAAATTTTTTTTTTCGTACGATGTGTCTTTTCGAGATATTTAATGGTCTCAAATTAAAGCGAATACCCTGCATAGTGGCATCAATAGAGAATGACTGGAAGTATAAGGTCCAGTGACTCCTGCTCGTGTTGGACTTGCAGCTTCCGCGGACGCCTCCTGCGGCATGTGCACCGACCCGTGGGCGATGCGTGGTCACAGTGTCGCAACTGACATCTGGGAGACCATTGTCCTCTGTTGGCCGCTCGCCACCAGGCCAGGCAGCCGGCAGCGGCAACTCGCAGCTCCGCAGCATCCGCTGCCATTTATATGCGACACCCTATAAACGGGTTCACATTTAAGTCTGCGGAGCTATAACCTTGCAATGAAATTTAGGCATATAGACGGCCTCGGTATATCCAACATATGCGACGCAGAGAATAAAAGATACATTTACATCTACAAGATTACTCTGCAACTCACAGTTAAGTGCCTGGCAGCGAGTGTCATAGAACCACCTTTACACTATTTCTCTACCGTTCCAATTTCGAACAGAGAATGGAAATGCTCTCGTTGCCCTTATTTTATTACGATGATCGTTTCTCCGCATGTAGGTCGGCATCAACAAAATATTGCCGGCCGCGGTGGTCTAGCGGTTCTAGGCGCTCAGTCCGGAACCGCGCGATTGCTACGGTCGCAGGTTCGAATCCTGCCTCGGGCATGGATGTTTGTGATGTCCTCAGGTTAGTTAGGTTTAAGTAGTTCTAAGTTCTAGGGGACTGATGACCACAGATGTTACGTCCCATAGTGCTCAGAGCCATTTGAACCATTTTGAACAAAATATTTTCACAATCTGAGGAGAAACTAGGTGACTGAAATTTATGAGAAGGTCCTGCCGCAGGGAAAAACGCCTTTGTTTTAATGAATGCCACCCGAATTCGTGTTTCATATTCGTGGCACTCTCCCCCTATTTCGCGATAATACAAAACGAGCTGTCCTTCTTTGATCTTGTTCGATGTCTTCCGTCAATCCTGTGAGATGCGGATCCCACACCACGCACCAGTACTCCAGAAAAGGGCGGACAAGCGTAGTCTCTTTAGTAGATACGTTGCATGATCTAAGTGTTTGCCAGTAAAACGCAGTCTTAGTTGGCCTTCCCCATAAAATTATCTATACCATCGTTTCAATTTAAGCTATTCGTAATTGTAATCTTTAAGTATCTAGCTGAATTTACAGCCTCTATATTTGTGTGAATTATCGTGTAACCGAATTTTAGGGGATACCTTCTAGTACTTATATGGATGACTTAACATTCTTCATTATTTAGAGTTAATCGCCACTTTACGCACCGTGCAGATATCTTGTCTAAATCATTTCGCATTTGGTTTCGATTATCTGATGACTTTATTAGACATCATCTTGCAAACAATCTAAGACGGCTGCTCAGGTTGTCTCCCAAATCGTTTATCTAGAGCAGGAACAGCAGAGGGCCTATAACACTCCCTTGGGGAGCGCCATATATTATTTCTGTTTTACTCGATGACTTCCTTTCAGTTACTACGAATTGTGACCTTAGGCATTCAATTTGATTAGAAGTCGCTCTTGAGGAACTGTGTCAAAAGCCTTTTGGAAATCTAAAAATAAGGAATCAATTTGACATTCCTTGTCGATAACACTTATTACTTCGTGAAAATAGAGAGTTAGTTTGACCACAAGAAGGATATTTTCTGAAACTGTGTTGGCTGTTTGTCAATAAATCGTTTTCTTTGACGTAATTCTCAATGTTCGATTACAGTACACGTTGCAAAATCCTACAGCAAATCGACGTTAGCGATATGGGACTGTAATACAGCGCATTACTTCTGTTTACTTTCTTCAGCATTGTTGTGACTTGTGCAGCTTTCCAGACTTCAGGTACGAATCTTTCGACGAACGAGCGATTGATATGATGGCTAAGTAAGGAGCTATTGTATCAGCTTACTCTGAAAGGAGCCTGACTGGTATCTGGACCGGAGGTCTTGCCTTTATTAAGTGATTTAACCTGCTTCGCTACACCGAGAGACAGATACGGAGAGAGGGAGAGAGAGAGAGAAATTATGCGAGGAGCTTTTCAAAGTAGGTTGCTTCATTCCTGCCTGACAAAGTACAAGGTGCTTTTTGCAAAGTTTTGTTCCATCAGCGGATTTACATACTAAAATTTGTAGTGCATTTACCCACTACATGGATATGACACCGTCCACATCGAATACCGAAAAGATAACTTTGTATTTATCATATTCCACTATATAACTAGTACCAAATCAATTTATAGCGTGTTGTTAACGAATTTCAAAAATTGTGCTTCATATGACCGTGGAATATTCCTCATAGAATTCCAGTAAACCTTAATCTCTATCTGCATTCTTGCCTTAATATCTACTGTCTCTCCTGGTTGAAAGATTAGTGGTGTCATTCTCTAAGAAGCAGTGAATTTTTACTAAATACTGTACTAAATACAACGATAAAAATGTGGACAATCATACTGAAATTCGTTGTTGGCACTTTCACATACTTTTCAGATCCGAAGCTATGAGTAATTTCTTATAAGTACAAGATGCCTCGAAATGTGCCACCTGCAGATTCGCGCCACACAAAGTAGTGTAGTAGACCGCTGACCAAGAAAATAGCAAAAACAGGAAGGACGTCTAATCACGACATTTTAATTATTGGGCGTATACAGCATAAGGAAATAGAAAGAATACATGATTAGCTTCGTAGGTAATCTGGGGATAGACCGGGGGTGGGGGAGTGGGGGTGGGGGGGAGGGGGAGAATTTAATACAAAGAGCTCGCTTCTCTAGCAGCAGCAAGCATCAATGGTTCTAAACTGGCTGGATATCAGGTTGAACTAAGCGTCATATCATGCTGTTTTACGCCAGAGTTCATGAATTGTGGGGCTGGCTACACATGACAAAATCTGAGACATCTGGAGAGCATGTTGATAACACACACTGTATCGAGGTAAGTCTGATCAGAATGGACCGTGATGGGTACCTAATGGCACCCCATATGATCACGCTAGGTGCTGTGCTGAGCCTGTATGGCAATGACGAACGCGATGTGGCGGCGTTCGTTCCCCTCAGAGCTTGTAGGCACGGATACGTCCATCATAAATCTGTACGCAAAAATGGGACTCGTCTCAAAAGACGAAGTTGTGTCACTTTCTGTGTCCGCTTTCGTTGTTTGTCGTACCGCTGTCGACGCTCCTCTGTTGGGGAATAAGAGACTTATACGCCATCTGTTGGTCTTCTACACAAACCTGAAAGACACTGCTACCCTATGCAGCATGTCTATATAATTGTAACGGAAAGTGTAATGGACACTGTGAATAACTATGTTAGCTAAAGTTACTGTGCTTAATTGTTTTACATACTATTGAGTAGCAACAGCCTCTCTTTGTTGCCATGTCAAAAAAAGCGTACCAACGGCTGTTATGCTGATTATCTGTGCTGCTGAGGAGATCTTTGGAGTGTTGATTTTCAAATAACTGTATGGCGGATACGGTTAAGAAAAGGGCATAAGTTCATTACCAGTTTTTTTGTTCAGAATCACTAATACTATCACTCCTCAAAGCATGTACCTTTCCTCCTGTTTCACCCCGTATACAGAGAGTAGATGGCGTTGCTTCTACATACTCTCTCGGTTGCATTTACATGCTAATTATTTGCACGTCCAGCCACAGAACTCATGTCTTCCAAGATTAACGTTTGTTGAACGTCGCCGGCGTCATGCTGCAGTTTTAATGGCCAGCAGTAAATTTACGGCATGACGCTCCCATCCAGAGCAGTAAGAATCATTTCCTCGCTAAATCATTTTTCCACAATTTGCCTAAATTACTTGAGGTAGACGCCGGGGCGTTTTATTAATAGGCCAGTTGTGATTTCCTGTATCATCCTTGTCGAACAAATCTTCTGCTTTGTCTCTGATGAATAGGTCATCAACGAGATCTTAAATCGTAATCATAATTGCTAGACTCCCGGTGTGCAACGGAATTCGGAAAGTACCTTCCTTGTTACTAAGCTTATATTGTTTACTACATGCATCTTAAAATTATAGCTTAACGCTTTTCATTACAGTTTCCTGTGACTTTCTGCTTTCTGTTCTGATCCGATTTGCGTACCACAAATCTTGAAGCCATAGGATTGTTTAGAACATTAGAGTGCTTAACTAAGCGTAGTCGTATGGACCTGATATGTTCTGATCTTCCTCCGGCCTTTGAACTGACTTACCCAGCCAGTTACAGAGTGACCTAAAATTTGACATTGACTCGAAACCACTTGACGTTCTTCATGTACACAATTAATTGTCGGAAGTGAAAGAACCGTTAAGTGAAAAAAATAAAATCTTGGGAGCGACAACGAATTAAACTGCAGACCTTTGGGCTCTACAGCTGATAGAGTACAAAATTGCTCATCCAAAAGTAACAAAGTTGTTTTTGTATCTTTTTCTAACACGACTCTTATAAAGTAGCATTTGCATGTACTGGAAAATAATGTTCACAAATCAGAAAGAACACTCAGTGTGTTTTCTACCATAACGAGACTTAGTCAGCAATATTAGTGTAAATATCGTGCAATGTGTGGTAAGATGCTATCTGATGTCTTGAGAATTAAGTCACGGAATTAAAGTTGATGAATACTGGATGTTACTTCATTAATGAAAACATGCAGACCGTCAAGATAAGATAAAAAAAACATAGGCGCTAATGGGCTAGTCCTTTGTGCAACAAATTAGTTTGCACGAGTTAATGAGAATTACAGTTTACAAATAGGTCTGTCCACACAAATGTCTAGCTTTCTTCAAATACAGTGCAAATACCTGATGCTTTGTTGACTAATGACAACATGCTCCAATATGGCTTTGCAGTTACCGAGTGAGATGGTGCATTGGTTAAGGAATTAGGTGCGGATTAGGAATGAGATTAAACCATATGTAAGAGACCTGTAGTTTCTCCAAATCCTGTAAAGCATTCAAGTTCTTCTGAAAAGGTTACGGTCGATTTCTTCTGCATCTTTGCCGAAGCCGAGCTTGTGCTACTTTTCTGATGACAATGTCGACGGGACATTAAATTTTAATCTTAGGTCTACTTCCTTCCTTTGTCTGTAGCCGAGATATTATGTCGTGAGGAAGATAATAGTTATCTCAACCGCGTCGTTCTCTACGATGCGGCGACGTTTTAAGTTACTAGCGTAGAGGACTTGCGACTTTGGAACTCAGAAACCCACGCGAGACGACCACTCAGAAGACACAGCGATAGTATTGTCGGTATCTCATGGCATGTTGCAAATGTTTGTTATTTCCTAGTTGCACTAATACCACACAACTGAGATAACTCCTTTACATTCTTTATTGAGTCTGTAGTTGGATGGCGAATACAGAATACTTGTACTTGATACTGAAATTCTGAAACGAATAGTATCTTAAGTTTTACAATGATTCTTCTTGTGGTGGTGGATACTACACTATCAAATATGCAACACCAAGAACGCGGCATGCAAGAAAGACTAGGAGTAACGGCATATACATTTTTTTCACATAAGAAAGGATTACGCAGCTGATTTCTCATTCAGAAATCGCATTTAAATGTTCGTTGTGTGTGAGGAGATCAAGCTGGGCCTCATGCAAAAGTATAAACGCCTACCAGCAAGTGTTAGAATTAGTCAGCGACAGGATCGTGGCCAATACAAATTGTGATTTATCGTTATGGATATTGCTGCTCACTTTGGTCAAGATCCCACAACTGCCACGCGAACACACACTCATGCTCATAAATTAAGGATAACTGCAGAATGTAGTGCCACACAACGTGGCACTATATAAAACTGGCGCTGATAGCACAGGCACATAGAGAACACACACGACACAGATCTCTAAGTCTACAGTATTGGTGATAAGTTGAGAAAACCGTCCCGAAAGACATATGCTACAAAACGCCACTGTTTCCTGTCCATGCACCCCGACATCAATATGGGATATAATCACCATGCACACCTACACAGGCCGCACAAAGGATTGGCATACTCTGGATCAGGTAGTCGAGCAGCTGCTGGCGTATAACCTCCCATTCCTGCACCAGTGCCTGTCGGAGCTCCTGATGTGTCCTAGGCGTTTGAAACGTGCAGCGATACGTCGACCGAGAGCATCCCAGACTTGCTCGAGCTGGTTTAAGTCTGGAGAACAGACAGGCCACTCCATTCGCCTGATATCTTCTGTTTCGAGGTACTCCTCCACGATGGCAGCTCGGTGGGGCCGTGCGTTATCATCCATCAAGGGGAAGGTGTACTCCTGAAAAGGCGGACATACTGGTGAAAAATGACGTCCCGATACACCTGACCTGTTACAGTTCCTCTGTCAAAGACATGCAGGGGTGTACGTGCACTAATCATAATCCCACTCCACACCATCAAACCACGACCTCCATACAGGTCCCTTTCAAGGACATTAAGTGGTTGGTATCTGGTTCCTGGTTCACGCCAGAAAGGCGAGAATCAATATCCTTGAACATAACCTGGGACCACTGTTCCAATGACCATGTACTGTGTTCTTGACAGAAGGCTTTACGGGGTCTCCTGTGACCAGGGGTCAGTGGAATGCACCTTGCAGGTCTCCGGGCGAATAAACCATGTCTGTTCAGTCGTCTGTAGATTGTGTGTCTGGAGATAACTGTTCCAGTGGCTGCGGTAAGGTCCCGAGCAAGGCTACCTGCTGTACTCCGTGCCCGTCTGCGGGCACTAATGGTGAGATATCGGTTTTCTTCTGGTGTTGTACGCTGTGGACGACCCGTACTGTAGCGCCTGAACACTTTCCCTGTCTGCTGGAATCGATGCCATAATCTTGAGATCACACTTTGTAGCACACAGATGGCCCGTGCTGCGACCTGCTGTGTTTGACCAGCCTCCAGTCTCCATAGTATTCTACCCCTCATAATGTCATCAATATGTGTTCTTTGAGCCATTCTCAACACACAGTCACCGTTAGCACGTCTGAAAACGTCTGCACGCTTACTCGCTGCACCATACTCTGACATGCACCAACACACCTCTGTCTATGTGGACTGCTGCCAGCGCCACCGAGCGACTACCGCAGGTCAAATGCACCGCATGGTCATACATCGAGGTGATTTAAACCCGCAAACCGCCCACTAGAGCGCTGTTTCACCGTGTATCAGCATTATCCTTAATTTATGAGCATGAGCGTAGAATCGATGGGTTCGGTAGAAAAATGCTCAACGCCGCGCAAGAGCTGAACGACCCCATGCGGCTAACACCTTAAAGGACTGCATATTGTTCGCTGGGCCGTGCAAGATGTACAGCCATATCACGAGACTTGACTCAGGAAATGAACTTGTTTGCAGTTGGACAAGTATAGAGATGGACAGTCCAAAAGAATTCTGTAGCACCTCGGACAACCGCGGTTGTCACTTCACTTGGAGTGGCAGCAGAGAGTGGTGTGTCCCGACAACAGCGTGCCAGACAACAACACTGTACACAACGTCGTCTTTTGAGAGGAGTCCCAGTTCTGTGTACAGCTTTATGACGAAAGTACGTGCGAGTGGAAGCTCCAAGGAGAATGGCTCTGAGCACTATGCGACTTAACTTCTGAGGTCATCAATCGCCTAGAAGTTAGAACTAATTAAACCTAACTAACCTAAGGACATCGCACACATCCATGCCCGTAGCGGTCACTCGGTTCCAGACTGCAGCGCCTAGAACCGCAAGGTCACTCCGGCCGTCTCCAAGTAGAATGAACGTAGCCAGATTGCATTTGTCATTGTCATATGGGAAGACGGTATGTGGGTGATACTGGGCACACAACATGGTACACGAGCTTCTCTGGTTTGTATAGCTGGTAATTTGGATAATGGCTGCTGCATTTCTACGCTTTAACGCTACCAATACCAAGCCATTTTCCATAACGCGCCTTACTAACGAGGGAGGTACTTTATGCCCACACGGAAAAAATTTGAAAAAAGAATTGTTGCAGAATTATATTAACAACATACTTTTTAATGAGCTATTAATGTACAACTAGCGTTCATAACCTGAAAATATCTTTTAGCACACTCTTAGCCATATCAGTCTACTTTCAATAATGTGTACTACCGACTTCATGACCACCACAAAAAAATTAAAAAATGCAGATTTACTTAAGTGTTGTTGACTTTTACTCTCAACAAACATTTTAATGAGATACTGATATGTAAGTAAGGCACTGAACCTGAAATATTGAATATGACATTCACTGGGGGAAGTGAGATCTGCTACAGACTTACATTTTGGATTAATTTAACTGAAAAATTTAAAAGATGCGTGGAATCCGGTAGAATAATTCATCAAATATAATAAGTATATTTCAAAACTTTAAGATATAAAGCAACTAACTATATTACAATATTTTCAAGGGGTGTGCAAGAAGTAGCCCCCTCCCCCCGTACCGGTACTGCGAGGGTTAATGGTACTAAGCTGCCTGTGCTATCCTGCTCTAACTTGGCATAAAAGTTGTTCGACTGTTGCCTTGGCCAGCACGTTCCTACAGATCTCTCGCTCACTGAAAATATCTGGTCATGGGCTGTGTAGAGATTGGCAAAGCTCCACTCGCCAGCCACTACGATTGACGAACTCTGATGTAGAGCTAATGCAAGATGGATGACATCTTGAAAGCGGTGCGCCAGTGTCTTCTGGCAGATGCTACGGACCTCTGCTGTAAGGAAACGTACGAACAGAGTGGTGGCAGGGAAGTGGGCAGAGAAGAGTACATTGAAAAGTAACAAAGAAATCTGAGGATCAAGGCAGAACTTCTTAACGGAAGACATTGGCACAAACGAAACCAGCGTCGAGCGTATTCCGATGACGTGTAGTAAGACCGTCACTATTGATGATGTTATCCCTGACGTGTTAGGAAGCACTTTCGTCTCTCTGACTCTGTTCACGGAGGATGTAGCTGTACACTGGAAAGTAGGTTACAAAAGTAATAGAGAAATGTGCGGCGATTTCAAGATGCTCAGCGTTTAATGCAAAGACTTCCAGTTGAACTTCGACATAAATAAATGAAATGTATTTGCGCGTAGCCCCCCGTCGGAGATTCGAGTCCTCCCTAGGGCATGGGTGTGTTTGTTGTTGTAAGCGTAAGTTAGTGTACGTTAGATCAAGTAGTGTATAAACCTAGGGACCGATGACCTCAGCAGTTTGGTCCCATAGGACCTTATCACAAATTTCCAGTTTCCAACCAACAAATATCTAGTAGTGTGTTCAGAGTTATGTAAGTTGGATGTGTCACGTAATCCAGACATAGGAAAGGCGGATTACAGACTGGGAGTTATTGGAAGAATCCTGAGGAAGTGCATCTCACAAAACATGTGTTCGGCAAGTTCTTGAGTATTGCACCTAGGTTTAAAAAAGAGCTGTTCGCCAGGTCACCGATCTCTTTAGCCGGTATCATCATCGTGGCAGACGGTACAGGCCGTTCAGCTTACACAGGAATTCAATATTATCCTCTTACCTCCTCTACGCGCATCCAACTACCCCGACCACAAGCTTTTTACAGCAAGTCTTTTTTGCAGGCTTTTACCCTTTCACCAGTAAATCCCCATCCCTGATTCTTTAAAAAAATCGAACTTCCCCTTAGAAAAGGCCAGTTCACCCCGAACTATGTGTCGTAAAATGATATAATTTTGCATGATATGTGGTAAATGTGTGTACTGCCGGCAAAATGTGTTGCGAATAAATATAGTAGTAAACAATTAATAAATTAAAGCGTCATAATCGTCTTATGAATGTCGCAGTTCTTGTTATTTACATGGTGAAAACAAAAGGTGTCTTGCAAAGGCGGAGGTCCTCTCCAAATAAAACGTCATGCCTGATGCTGCAGTTTTTTACTGCGTGAAAGCGAAAAAGTAGTAAACGATCAACTTCTTTCCCTTTCATCGTTTAGAGTGAGTGTGTGTGTGTGCCTGAGTGTGCGCGCGCATATGTGTGGAAGGAAGAAGGGTGTCAACGAGAAAATGTTTCGCAAAGGTTTGAAATGATATGTAAAGTTTGTTGTAATACGCTAAGTCCTTTCATTCTCAAGCACTGGATGAAAGTCTGCATAATTTGCGCTGCCTCAAGACATATACCGTACTTTACGGACTACAACACGCACCTCAATTTTTAAGCATCTCTTTAAAAATATAACATTTTCAGCACTTTTATTATTAGATTCATCACCATCATAAGTCATTGTGCTCATTGCTGAGCGTCTTGACCCCATGAACCAAGCGTCTCCATCCCAGGCTGTTGCCCGCTTCTCTTAGTGCCTGCTGAAGAGTTAGACCGGAGATCTTCTTGATTTGATCCATCCACCTGCCCGCTGCTCTTCCTCTTGGTCTCATGCCCTCGATCTTCCCTTGAAAGATTATTTTCTCTAGATTTTCTCCATCTTTTCTCACAATATGGCCAAAGAACTTCAGAATGTTTTCCGTGACTCGAAAAGAAAGGCGTCTGGAGATATCGAGTTGTTCAATAGTGGACAGATTTTTTCTTCTTTTGCTCAATTTTATGCGTAGCATCCTACGCCAGCACCAAAGCTCAAACGCATCAATGCGTGAATCCTAATCGTTGTGCAACTGATTCATACAAAAGGGTGACACCTTTCGTATGAATCCGTTACAGAACGATTGGGATTCACGGTATCCAGTTTTATGGCGCTATACGATAAGATCGTTGATTCGAAAAAAGCGTATGGGGCCTGAAGATTGCAAAATGAATTGCCGAAACTGGTTGCGTTCGAAATAAAATAAAATAACCTAAAGTATATGGTTGTTGGTAAAGTTTATTGAATTGAGAAGTACGTACCAGCCGATGTCCCCTGGCCATAATGGACCGACAGAGACTGAATATTATAGAGGGTGCTCAGAAACAGTCAGACAAACTTGTAAGGGTGTTACAGGCGAACGTGTGCTCAGAAATAACTGTTAAGAAAAAAAAATCGATACGTTGCGGCGTTTCCGAGTTATGTAGCATTCGGGTTAACCAATCATGTCGTTGCACGTTCGAATTTTTTTCTTAACGATTATTTCTGTCACTGCAAAACCCTGACAAGCTTTCCAGACTGTTCCTGACCACCCTGAAGATTCAAGAGAGGAGGTCTGTTACGTTTCTGTTCTTCTATATATTCGTTTATATTAAATTTCTTCAGCCGGCCGGAGTGGCCGTGCGGTTCTAGGCGCTACAGTCTGGAACCGAGCGACCGCTACGGTCGCAGGTTCGAATCCTGCCTCGGGCATGGATGTGTGTGCTGTCCTTAGGTTAGTTAGGTTTAATTAGTTCTAAGTTCTCGGCGACTGATGACCTCAGAAGTTAAGTCGCATAGTGTTCAGAGCCATTTGAACCAAATTCCTTCAATTCCGCTTTTCTTATAAATTTCATTATCTCTTTTACGATACCTCTCTTCTCCTTTCTGTTACGGCCAGTCCTCATAATCATAGTACACAAGCTGCCACAATTTGTACTATTTCATTTGTGTGAACTTTTTTTATTTTCTCAGTAATCGTTCTCGTCACGGTGTCACACATATGTTGGAACTTGTTCAACGCATTTCTCAGATATTCATCCTGGTCATAGGAAACAAGCATTCTCAACCTGTTTAATTATTTTATTATCACCAACAACATTCAAGAGCACTGGATATTTTCCCTGAAGTACCATTACCTTAAATTTCGCGAAGAACAACGGCAGATCGCAATTTAAAACTGAACTGAAGAGCTGATGTGTGGCCAATTGTAGGCTGCCTGGAAGCAGCACCTGGCCATCAGCAATTACGGTTGTTTTTAAAATCGTGTAGGTAGTTTTAAAAAGTTTGCTTTTCTGTCCCAGCCTGTCTTCTATGAAGCTTTCTTCTTAAGTACCTTTCGTGTATGAAAAAGGAAGAGACAAAAAAGCTCCCTGAACATTGTGTCACACACGATCTGATGGCTTGTCGACTACAAGTAAATGAACGCATATTCTTGATGAAAGATAAAAGAAAATTTTATTGGAACCATAATTTTAGGAGTGTCAAGGAAATCCATCGAACTGGAAAACGATGATAGGCGATACTATTATGAAAAAAAAACCTAAATAAATTACCCAGGAACTGTATTTCCAGCTGTGTCTGTCGTGTCCTCGTGAAGTTTACATTCCGTGAATTGACGTCACATAATGGGGGAACGCGAGTTTTACGAGGGCGCGGGCTGCAGGCCTGTAATCGGACACGGTGACGGAACTATTACTGGCGTCGGCAGACCGCCAGCCTTCCGGGCGCCTCTGAAGTTCAAAGGGCCTTTACATTTGTCTCCCCAGCTTTGCAGCCGGGAAGAATAGCGCCGGCTATGCCGCTGACACAATCGCGACCTCTTGTTCACGCAACCACGGCAGACGCCGGACGCCACCAGTATGTGCGAAACTTGTCTTGCGTAAGGGGCGTGATAAACTGAAATTTACGGGGCTAGAGCGACTGGGATGATATGCTCGTGAAACCAACATCAAAGAAAAAAATGGTCGCGACTAATTCTCTGGGTTGATTCCTGAATGAGAATACAGGGGGAATGGTAGAGGGACGAGAGATGATAAAACGAGGGAATGGAAAGGCAGGGTCTGAGACCTGTCGATACCAAGATTGTCAGCGGCGAAACAATAATTCGTTAGATAACGACAGAAAAGAATACCGGATGCTGATTTGTCAAAAGAACCGTTAGGCTTTCGGCCAAAGTGCTTTAAGGAGGCTACTGAAAACCTTAATCAGGATGTGTAGACGAAGATAAGATCCCTGACTTCGTTAAAGACGACGTAGCGAAGTAGAGAAACAAGGAAATTACATAGGTTGGATTACAAATACTTACTAAGTAAGTACAGAAGAAGACCGATACCCTTTTATTTTAATGAAGCAGAATCTCCAGTTATTTATATATGTATCGGGATATTAACACAGTTAGTAGAATAACATCACAAGCGTGGTACTAACTATGATTTGTGACTAAAACGTTGACAATTGCCTAAGGTGGTGAGGAATATTGGAACAATGTTTAAAGGTCTCTATGGCATATACATTGATGACCCAAAACATTGTGGCTACCTGCTTAATAGCGTGTTGATCACCTTCGGAACGCAATACAACAGCGATTCTGTGTGGCATAGATTTGACAAATATTTGGTAGGTTTCTGGAGGTAAATTATGGACTGGTGGCTTGCACGCGCTGCGTCAAACTGTGGTGCAACAACATCCCAGATGTTTCCACTGGATTCAGATCAGGCGATTTTGGTGGCCAAAACTTCAGCGTAAGTTCACTACCATGCTCCTCAAACCACTGTATCACGATTCTGGCCTTCTGACACGGACAGATATCCTGCTCACAACGTGCCATCGCTGTCGAGGAAGATAAGGCTCTTGAAGGGGTGAGGATGGTCCGAAATGATGTTCACTTAGTCTAGAGCTGTCATTGTGCTTCCGATTACTATCACAGGTCCCGCGGAAGCGAAGGCGAATATCCCCCCATAGCATCGTACTGTTCCCATTGGCCTGGGTCCGTGGCGTAGTACATGTTTCGAGCAGCCGTTTTTCTTGGTGACGGAACGTCTGGACACGCCCCTCGATCTGTTGTAACAAGAAATATGATTCATACGACAAGGCAACACGTTTTCGTTGATCCACGATCCAATTTAGATGACCCCGTGGCCATTGCAACCGTAACTGACAATATCGTTGTAGATGCAATGTAGATATCGTTAGGCCAACATGGGAACACTGCGGAGCTCCGTGTTCAACAATGCGCGCTGAACGGTGTGCTTCGAAACTCTTGCGCCTGCACCAGCATCTACTCTGCTGTCAGATCTGCCGCAGATCGCCCCCAATCCAGCTTTACAGGCGGAGCACACCCCCGAGTTCCACGTACTGTGACACGGAAGTCCAGCAGTTTGTCGCTACTTGTGGTTTCACCGTCCTCCAGCTACTTTCCATAGAAGCTCATGACTGTTGAACAGTCGACCAGCTTCGCTTTTTGCCGAAACGCTCGTTCGCAGGCGCACGGCAATAGCAATCTGTGCATTGTCAAAGTCGCTTATGTCACTGGTTTTCCCCATATTCTGCACTAGAATGATTCCCAATTCGTCTGTGCTCCGCTTATACGCTTTCTTACCGCGTCTAATGCTCGCAACGCCATTGGACAGCAGTGTCGCGGTGGGCAGTGGTCATAAGACTTTGCTTGTCTAAGTACGTCGGCCTCCATAGCTGAACAGTCATTTTCCACACAGAAGATCCAGGTCCAACATCCAGTACTGCCTAGCTGTCTACCTGGCAGTGAAGGTGGAATGGGAGGCACTCAGATTCGTTGGAATTTGGAATAACTGACGTTAACGGAATGCGTCTGTCTATAGCCAGGCACTATATTTGAACAGTGTTAATATGAACTTAAAATATATATGAACTTAAAATATTTCTTTAGAAATGAAAAGCATAAAACATGAAGTTTATTTGAGAAGGAGTTGTAAAAGATGCTAAAATCTAATAGTTTCTATAGCTCTGAGAACTGCGTAAATTTTTCACACGGACACACGTCAGACACTTTGTTCAAGAAAATGTGTTGAGTGTTTACTATGTCTTTCTATTAAGAATATTTCTGCTGCTAATTCTCTGTTTTGATTGTCCCAGGTGTGGTGAGAGACCCTACTAACCATGGAGGTCAGCCTGGCGAAGAGTATTAATGACTGTGCGAATGAAACTGTGTGAGTGAAGCTGAGTGGAGTTTGTATTTAGGGTTCCGTATTTTAATCGGTAAAACGGAATCCTTATAGGACCATATTGTTATCTATCTGCCTGTCTGCCCGGCTGCTAAGACCCCTTCTTATCAGGATTGGGTAAAGGTATCAAGTTGAAATTCACGTCAAATACTAAAGTCTGCGTTTCCTTGGCGCTGTAAACAAATTAAGCTCCTACGAGAATGCAATAAATAGATACGGCCATTTATTTCACATATTTCGATACTTTGCACACTCACTCGTCGAGGAGTCGTCAGAAAACAACACGTGGTTCGGATTCTACGTTAAACTGTAGGTGCCCTTTCCCCGGCTGGATAACTGGGGTAGTTTAAGGACACGCAAGCTGCCTAAGTGGTGTCCAATAGAAAGACTTTCACAAGGTCATTATGCCACAAGAAATTATTATTATTGTCTGTTAAGTTTGTATGGAACCCTCGGAGCGCGAATCCTTACTCGCACATACCCGGTTTTTTATATAATTAAGAACCTAGATTTGAATCCATGTGACATTATCTACACTGTACGTATTATATACAAGGTGATTCTGTGATGATGTTAAAAACTTCCAGAAAAAATGGAACAGGCTAAATGTTTCAACTTTAGGTAAGAGAACCTTGTCCGGAAACGACTGAATCGAAAGCTACAAGCGAAAATCGTTCCGATACCTCTGTTGACAAGTTTCAGAGTTGGTCGTATGGACCAAAACAAGGGAAAAAGTCTTGTAAACATGGGCTCTAAAATGTATGCCTGAAGAGCTATGAGCACATGTTCATTTTAGATACTGTGAAACACATCTCTTCTACTGAAGGCTCTTTGATTTCCATATTTTGGGAAGATGTAGTATGGACTAAAACAAGAAAAAAGGTCAAGTCAACTTGGTCTTTAAAATACATACCTTAAGAGCTTTGCACACTTGTTCAGTACAAGAGATGTGTTTCACAGCACCAAAGAGGAACAAGTGCTCGTAGCTCTTAACGTACGCATTTTAGAGTCCATATTCACCAGACATTATTTCTTCTTTTGGTCCATATTTTCTTCTTCAAAAATATGGAAACTAAAGAACTTGCAGAACAGAACACGTGTTTCACAGTATCGAAGATGAGCAGGTGCTCACAGCTCTTAAGATGTACTTTAGAGCCCAAATTTACCAGACTTCCTTTTTGTTTTGGTCCTTACTACCACATTTGAAAGTTTCTACCCTACAATCTTAGCAACAACAGTACTGGTACATGTATTTCACAGCCAGAGGTGTCAGACTGATTTTCGGTTGTAACTTTCGACTCAGTCCCGGGTCCCTTACCTCACGGAAATTGATACATTTACCCTTCCAGAATGAGATTTTCACTCTGCAGCGGAGTGTGCGCTGATATGAAACTTCCTGGCAGATTAAAACTGTGTGCCCGACCGAGACTCGAACTCGGGACCTTTGCCTTTCGCGGGCAAATGCTCTACCATCTGAGCTACCGAAGCACGACTCACGCCCGGTACTCACAGCTTTACTTCTGCCAGTATCTCGTCTCCTACCTTCCAAACTTTACAGAAGCTCTCCTGCGAACCTTGCAGAACTAGCACTCCTGAAAGAAAGGATACTGCGGAGACATGGCTTAGCCACAGCCTGGGGGATGTTTCCAGAATGAGATTTTCAATTTGCAGCGGAGTGTGCGCTGATATGAAACTTCCTGGCAGATTAAAACTGTGTGCCCGACTGAGACTCGAACTCGGGACCTTCGCCTTTCGCGGGCAAGTGCTCTACCATCTGAGCTACCGAAGCACGACTCACGCCCGGTACTCACAGCTTTACTTCTGCCAGTATCTCGTCTCCTACCTTCCAAACTTTACAGAAGCTCTCCTGCGAACCTTGCAGAACGAGCACTCCTGAAAGAAAGGATACTGCGGAGACATGGCTTAGCCACAGCCTGGGGGATGTTTCCAGAATGAGATTTTCACTCTGCAGCGGAGTGTGCGCTGATATGAAACTTCCTGGCAGATTAAAACTGTGTGCCCGACCGAGACTCGAACTCGGGACCTTTGCCTTTCGCGGGCAAGTGCTCTACCATCTGAGCTACCGAAGCACGACTCACGCCCGGTACTCACAGCTTTACTTCTGCCAGTATCTCGTCTCCTACCTTCCAAACTTTACAGAAGCTCTCCTGCGAACCTTGCAGAACTAGCACTCCTGAAAGAAAGGATACTGCGGAGACATGGCTTATCCACAGCCTGGGGGATGTTTCCAGAATGAGATTTTCACTCTGCAGCGGAGTGTGCGCTGATATGAAACTTCCTCGCAGATTAAAACTGTGTGCCCGACCGAGACTCGAACTCGGGACCTTTGCCTTTCATATCAGCGCACACTCCGCTGCAGAGCGAAAATCTCTTTCTGGAAACATCCCCCAGGCTGTGGCTAAGCCATGTCTCCGCAGTATCCTTTCTTTCGGGAGTGCTAGTTCTGCAAGGTTCGCAGGAGAGCTTCTGTAAAGTTTGGAAGGTAGGAGACGAGATACTGGCAGAAGTAAAGCTGTGAGTACCGGGTGTGAGTCGTGCTTCGGTAGCTCAGTCGGCTTTCAGCCGTGTTACCGTGCGGACGGGCTCGGCGCGCCGGGCAGTGCTCCGTAGGTGTTGTTGTTTACCCGCTAGCGCGCGGTCGCGTCGTTGTATTGCCGTATAGTACCTGTACCGACCCGACATGGCGTTCTCATATCGAAAAGCTACAATCAAACTAACGTTCAACGCATCGTACACGAGACCGAAGGCCCATGAAATTGAACGGTTTCTACGAGACATCACGCACATCGGACCACAAGAACTGATAGGAATTCATCTGTCTATTGTAACCAGCACAGTGTACCTCAAACTGATTGACGAAGCGGCCTGCGACAGATTACTCCAACGATCTGCAAACGGCTTTCGCTTCTGTCACGCAGACGGTAACGTGAGCGTGGTAGGAGTTGACCATGCTGGTCTGGGGGTGCGTACCGTGCGCATCTTTGAACAACCGTTCGAAGTTCCTGCCAACCTAGTCGTTGATGCAATGCGGACATACGGCACAGTTCTGAGCCACACAGAGGGGAAATGGAACAAATTCGAAACGTACCCTGTCCTTAACGGGGTACGACAAGTGCGCATAGAACTTAAGAAGCACGTTCCATCATATGTTTTCGTTGGTGGCTGCCGCGCAATTGTTATATATGATGGACAACCGAGGACCTGCTCGGGCTGCGGCCAGGAGGGCCATGTTAGAACTGAGTGTCTGCAGCGCCGCCTCGTTCAGGTGCCCCGCAATGAACTTCCGCAACGATCCACTATGACCTCTCTCCCGCTAACATATGTGGAGGCGGCACGACATGATGTGATGGATGATCAAAACTTGCTACCTCCTCAAGCCGCTGCCAGCTCCGTTGGAGAGTCAGCGCCGTCGACGACGCCGCAGCCCAACGGTGCAGAGGTTCCTACAGCCTCTGCCCACCGCAGCGTCGTGGGCACCCAGCCACCGTCACTGTCGGGATCAGACACAGGGGTTCCTAGCGACCGAGACTGGATGTCGAATCTCGGACCCGAAAGCAAAAATCACCCAAGCGACACAAGAAGAGGCGATTGTCAGCTGAAGAACAGGACAGGGATGTGAAGCTGGCGGAAGACATCGACTCGCCCACAATTGCAACGGACTCCAGTGGCATCATTCACCAGAAGGTGCCTGAAGACAAGGAACACTCTCCTAAATCTGGTGGCCCAGAAAACGAGGCGCACTGCGTCGTCTCCCAAAATGTAGGCTCCTGTGAAAGCGACCAGCCCC
The DNA here is from genome assembly GCF_023898315.1 of Schistocerca nitens. Taxonomy (NCBI): domain Eukaryota; kingdom Metazoa; phylum Arthropoda; class Insecta; order Orthoptera; family Acrididae; genus Schistocerca; species Schistocerca nitens. The sequence continues at coordinate 422,472,165 of NC_064619.1, read as the reverse complement.
CAATGACATCACAATCGTCTCTTGGTGATTGGGCAGACGATATGGAGGCAGATGATGCACAGCAAACATCGATATCTCCACCAGAGCCCATGGCTGACATTGAGCCCGGAGGGCTCTGCCAGTCAGGGACTCCTACGGCACAGTAATGCACAGCATGCAGATGGATGGCTGTGTGGTGTGTGGTGTGTGAGATCACTGTGGGATTGCACCGACACACTGCCTCCGCCACTTGATATGTCTCAGTCATACCGTGTGGGAACAGTCAATGTAAATGGTGTCCACTCCACTGTCAAGACCCGCATGTTACACGACATGATCAGAGCAGCAGACTTGGACACTGCCCTTCTCCAGGAGGTCCGTCCCGAGCTGTGTTCAGACCTATATGGCTACACCACGTACAGCCTACCCGTAGCTGATGGCGCAGGAGGAACGGCCATCCTTCTCCGAGATGGCATCGACGCGACGGACGCGACGTACTTGCCGAACGGGCGCGGCATCGCACTCACACTTGGCGCAGTCCGCCTCATTAACGTCTACGCTCCTTCCGGTAATTCGCACCGTGGTGACAGGCATGTCTTCTATTCGGAGGAGGTGGCCCCACTTTTGCTAGGAAATATGGACCATTACATTGTGGGCGGCGATTTTAACAGTCTTCTGAGGCCCGAGGACCAGATACCGCATTACGTCCCATGCCCGGCTCTACAAGCATTGATACGTGACCTCGCGCTCCACGACACATGGCTCTTACATTATGGGACCCAGAGTGGATATACGCACTTTACCAGCCATTCTGCCAGTCGTCTGGACCGGATATACGTCTCGCGTGCCCTCCGCACAGCAACCCGTGATGCAGAACTCTGGCCGACGGCCTTCACGGACCATCTCGCGTACATCTGCACTGTCACCTTGCCCCGACAACTCACAAGACGCAGCAGGGGCCCGTGGACGCTGAACGTCTCCCTCCTTCGCGAGGAAGCGTGTCGGCGAGCAGTCACTGACACGTGGCGTCCATGTATCAGGCGCCTGCCTCTGTATGCTTCCACGTTGCTGTGGCGGCTGGGATGTGTCAAACCTGCACTCCGAAAGACCTTGATGGCCTACGGGCGTGATAGATCGAACTGGAAAAGGGCAACATCGGAATTTTACTATATAGCGTTACGTGAGCTGGCGACGCAACCGCCGTCTCCCGAACGTCAGATGTCCGTACAACGCATCAAAGCTCGTCTACTTCGCATCAGGACAGAGCAGCTAGACGGTGTCCGCATCCGTGCGCGAGTGCAAGACTGTATCCCCAACGAAACAGCGTCAGTGCATCACATTGTGCGCGAGAGGCGCCACCGCAAACGTCAGCTCATTACGGCGGTAAACACGGAGGACGGCGGGCGCGCAGTGGCACAAACGGACATCGCGCACACGTTCGCCAGACACTATGGGACCTTGTACATGGAAGATCCGCGAAATGTACGTGATTATGACGAGCTATTACACGATTTTCCCGCCCCTCGGGACGTGGCACCCGATGATAGTCTGCTGTTGCCCATTACACCCGACGAGCTGACATCGGCCTTGGCACGTGGAGCACCGAACAAGTCGCCTGGACCGGACGGTTTACCCCTGGAATTCTACCGCACTTTTTACCACCTTATGGGTAACAAGTGGCTCCAAATGTTTCAAGACCTGATCCGCCATGATTTCACTGTCCCCACAGAATTCACAGAAGGCATCTTGATCCCAGTTCCGAAACCGAATGGTGGTTGTAGGTGGCAGGATTTTCGCCCACTCACACTCCTCAACAACGACTACAAGATCTTCGCCCGTATCCTCCGCGCGCGTCTCCACACCGCTATCGGGAAAGCCATCCACACCGATAAGACATGTTTAGGTGGTGTCAGCAACATTCATACGGCGTTAGGAGCATACCGCGACGTAATTGCTTTGACGGCGGCCTGCAAAATACGAGGCGCCCTTGTCGCCGTAGATTTTGACCACGCATTCGACCGCGTCGACCACGGCTTCTTACGCGCAGTTTTGCAACACATGGGCCTCTCTCCGGAGTCTGCACAGGTGGTCCTTCGACTGGTCCACGGAGCGCGCTCCCGCATGATGGTCAACGGTTATCAGTCTGGTCACATTGTTGTTGGACGGTCAGTGCGACAAGGGTGCCCCCTGTCGGGCATATTATTTGCTGCAGCGCTTGAACCAGCTTTACATGGTCTACGGCAGCGATTAACTGGTATCTCCTTGCGGGACGTGACCTTTTGTTGTGGTGCATTCGCCGATGACGTGGTGTTCCTGGCCAGGTCAGAGGATGAAATGCATATGGCGCTACAGTGGCTACGCCAGTACGGGGCGGTCGCTGGGAGCGTCATCAACGTGAAGAAGACAAAATACACGGATGTCGGAGGGGGGATTTCCCACACAACGGCGGTGCCCTTTGACAACGTGCCCGTACTCAAGTGTTTAGGAGTGCAATTCTATAGCAATATTCGCCGCACGGCGGCGGCTACGTACCGCCGGCTCCTACACCAGACACGTGCTCTGCTGCAGGACAACAAACTGCGTAGCTTGGATATGCTCCTCAGAACACGTTATGTCAACACCTATCTTGTCTCAAAACTAAACTATTTTGCGCATATCCTTCCCTTGACAGCTACGATGGCCGACAGATCTCAAGCAGCATATGGACATTTCGTAAGCACCGGTCTGGTTTTTAAAGTCCGATACGCCACCCTGACACTGCCGCAGCGGGCGGGCGGTATCGGTTTAATTCACGTATATAACCGTGCGCGATCGCTTTATCTCAACGCTATGCGTCGCACGTGGACCTCTGCCCACGCCACTCTGACGGGCACCCTGATAGCGGAAGTGGCACCACACTCTCTGCTTCCCCCGGTTTCTGTAGGACACATTTCACCGGCACTCACCCACATCAGAGAGTTCTTTATTGACTTCAGCTACTTACGATCAGAACTTCCGACGACACGGAAGCCCAGCACAAAAGACTATTATCGCCTCTATCAACAGCGGCAACCTGTAAATACGGTCACCCACAGACATCCTGAAGTTGCTTGGGACACGGTGTGGCGAGCGGTACACACGCCTTGTCTACCTACGACGGTGCGTTCATTGTGGTACGTGGTTGTGAATGGGAAGTTTGCTACTCGTCAGAGGTTACATTCCATACATCTGGCGGACGACCCCTTGTGTCCGACATGCTCAGTCGCTGACTCGGATGCACACCGTCTGACGTGTGCCACGACCAGCGAGTGCTGGCTACTGACGCAGCGCATGCTGGCATTACTCTCGCGGCGATTGCCGGAGTCTATCTCCCCTGATGACGTATTGCGCCCCGACGGCGTATACTTTCCATCAACCAGAACGAACGCCGTTAACTGGCTAAAAGGCATGGCCGTTTACTACATATTTTGCGATGCTCCCAAAGGCACACTCGACTTTTGGTCCCTATTGATGACGACACATGCAGCTTTCAGCCGCCACCCGAAGTACAGAACTCGTTTCGCAAATTATTTAGGTTCATTATTTGCGGATCCTCCTGCTCACTGGGGCGTTCCGGGTATGAGACGCTGAAAATTAAGAAGAATCCTGGAGCATATTGATCCTCTACGGACGGAATAGGGGGGAACCCCTCCCAACAGACGAGAAGACGACTCAGACGCTCGGCTACGGCAGTTGTAGGATCTTTCTTTGTAATGAAACAAAAATAAATCTATAATAAAAAATGTTATAAAAATTAAAGAAATAAATAAATAAAACAACATTGACAAACCCACTACATCCTCTTCCTGATCCTTCGATCCTCGAACTCGAACACGTTGCTTGGGCGTGGCGGCGGGATGGCCAGGCTTCGGGTGTCGACCCCTGCCCTACCCGTCGTCCTGCTCCTGCAGCGGTTCATTAGATAAAAAAGATGGTAGAGCACTTGCCCGCGAAAGGCAAAGGTCCCGAGTTCGAGTCTCGGTCGGGCACACAGTTTTAATCTGCCAGGAAGTTTCATATCAGCGCACACTGCGTTGCAGAGTGAAAATCTCAATCTGGAAACATCCCCCAGGCTGTGGCTAAGCCATGTCTCCGCAGTATCCTTTCTTTCAGGAGTGCTAGTTCTGCAAGGTTCGCAGGAGAGCTTCTGTAAAGTTTGGAAGGTAGGAGACGAGATACTGGCAGAAGTAAAGCTGTGAGTACCGGGCGTGAGTCGTGCTTCGGTAGCTCAGATGGTAGAGCACTTGCCCGCGAAAGGCAAAGGTCCCGAGTTCGAGTCTCGGTCGGGCACACAGTTTTAATCTGCCAGGAAGTTTCATATCAGCGCACACTGCGCTGCAGAGTGAAAATCTCAATCTGGAAACATCCCCCAGGCTGTGGCTAAACCGTGTCTCCGCAGTATCCTTTCTTTCAGGAGTGCTAGTTCTGCAAGGTTCGCAGGAGAGCTTCTGTAAAGTTTGGAAGGTAGGAGACGAGATACTGGCAGAAGTAAAGCTGTGAGTACCGGGCGTGAGTCGTGCTTCGGTAGCTCAGATGGTAGAGCACTTGCCCGCGAAAGGCGAAGGTCCCGAGTTCGAGTCTCGGTCGGGCACGCAGTTTTAATCTGCCAGGAAGTTTCACATTTACCCTTCTCCATCATCTCTGAAAGTTTCTAACATCATCGTAGAGTCACCCTGTATATCATTACAAGTGAGTTGTCTGTATCATTATACAAAATGAACGAAGGTTGAATAAATTATAACACATGGATGACACACTAGTCGGTCGATGTGAGAGGCTTGGAGCTTAGGTTACAGGGTTTACTGCGTACTCTGACAACATGTGAATCCATTGCCTAGAGACATCATACCCAGCAGCTTCTGTGCACGAGGTTTGGGAAAATTTATGTGGTCCATTACGTTTTGCTAATCATATTCCGGTCTATATTTACACATCACACACGCCATAAACAGACGGATGAAACACTGATCGGTCGACATCGCATGACCCCAAGGAGCCAAAAAATCTCGATGAACAATGAAAAATACTCAGACCAACGCTCAGTGTGGAGAGTACGTCACTACTACTCGGACTAGATGCGAGTTTCAAACTCCTTACCGGCCATTATACCTTAAGTTTATCAGGATTTTTCTCACTTCAGCAAGGTTACCGCCGACTCTTTCACACGTCCCTGTCTCATTCGAGTGTGTGTTTCACTGCCCTCGTCTTGTTGCCGGTGGACTTTAAACTAGAATACTTCCATATTTTGGAGGTGTGAGGGGGAGGGAAGGATAAAAAAGGGTCGGAGTATTTCTTAAACCCTAGCAGATATTCGCGTCACGTTCTGCACACGAAATGTACTACTTCCGCAAACCCAATGCCGACTGGTCACTGTTAGGATTGCCCTACTATGCAGTGTGTCAAGAAAATTACAAGTGAATGTGCTCGTATTCACCTAGTTTTTTTGTCAAGACAACTTTGCAGTTTACATCTCTTTAATGAGTCTGCCACAGGAAAAGGACAGCGTACCAAGTGATGTGATTCAGTAGCTCAAATACTAGATTCATATGGAAGGCGCGGTTTCACATCTTTATGTGGCCATAGTGACTTTCTATCGCCCTTCACCCATTCCATTTTAGTGACCGGTCCTTGAATCAATTTATACCGATTTCTTCCTTCAGCCTTTGCATACTGAGGTTTTACTTCGTACACAGTTAAGCCGCTATCGATTACCATGATTAAAAAACAAATACACACATACTAGTTTGACAAGGCGAAAATCGGTGATAACTTACATCGGCCTTGATTTTAGTTAACGATCCTTGCTGGAATTCGTCTGGTATGGTTTCAAGAAACCACGGAGAACCAAAGTAAGGGGAGGGGGGATTTGAACCTGATTTCCAGTAAAACGTGTTCGTGTTTTTACGCATCATCTCACTGGATTTCTTTCTCCAGAGCTTTGCGATAAAGGGGAGGGCTTAACAGACAGTATTAGTGGCTTGTACTGTAAAGCACGAGGAATATGATGTGCTCATATAATTTTTTGGGAGACGAGGTCATTTCCTCGTCATTTCTGCAGTTCAAATATTCACCAGTGAATGCCGTGGGTACAGATTTGTGGTAGAATAGATGATGCAAGTTTGAATCATCCTATTTGGTGTGGGTGGCATTTGAGTACCATAACCGTAATAGAAAACATGTGGACACGAACTGTACTTTGTAAAGACAGAGTTCACAGGGACAGATAGGCTCGTAAGACGCGGGACGGCTTGGAAGAGAACTGATATTGTTTCTTGTGCTCACTTTGTTTCCAGATGGATGAAAAGTCTTGGGTTACTTACTGGACACGATAAGCTCCCAGTCAGCTCGCATCGACAAAGATCTAGCTTACGCCGGCGTCGGGGAAAACCGATGGAAAACGTCAGTCCCACAATTTTTTATCCTCCCTTGCTATAGCATGTCGCTTCATTTCCACTGTTCACGTGCACCTCAGTATTAAGTAGGCCAAAAGCTCTGCAATATGCACCACTAGGACCACCGTGAAGTGAATTACGTGTGCACGAGCACAAGCAGTGAATTCCATTTCGCCTGGGATTCTCTCGCTGGGAACCATCTTGAGAATGTCTCCGTTTAATACAGGAAAACCTACGTAGAATATTGTAAGTTTTCTGTACATCCATCTTTTTAGAGAAGGTTGAGGGACTCGGCTGTTCGATACAGGATGGCAAATTAAACACCTTTCAGCCGTCTAGTTTCCAAACTAGTTTTATTTGGCTATCAGTTCAGCGTTTTACTACGCCATTTTCAGGTCCCTGACCGAGGTGTAGGAAGATTCTATCTCGGTTCTGATCAAACCAGGAGCCAGCAATACTGGTGTCAGTAGATTTTTTGCTATTGCGATCACTACAACCATCTGCCGACTGTTCAGATGATGACGAAATAAACGGAAAATTGTTGGGGCTGTAAATATGACTTGCGTAGTGAGACACTGGCTGCCTGCCTTCAGTGAGGCGAAAGGTATCATTCCACGCACTATGAAAATACTTCAATCTGCCACTAGTGGTGGAATTCACCGCACAGTTTCGATAATGTCTTAGTGTCGTCGACAATGCAACAGTTTCGTATGTGCACTGCAGGTACTCAAGATATGCGAGTTTGGAGAAAGCTTCCAATTTGTGTTCAGCTACGAAGAATACTGTTATTTTCCAAGGACTACAGTGGATTTCCCTTTTCCTAGCAACCCCGGTCTCAATAAGATAAACTATGAAGCACTGAAAATGGTGTAGGAAAAAAGCTCAATATTCTTAACTGATACTGCGACGTGTCTAAAAATGTGTACTATACCCAAGTTGCAGATGTTCGACAGATAAAATTGTGCGGTACTGCATGTGACATCTTGACGTCGTGTGGTATTCTATTCACAAACTAATGTTCCTTCTGGAACTGTTTATATTAGGGATCGTATTTATCAATTTGGAAAACGTTTAAGTTTTTATTAAAATATTAATTTCTCTCGGTATTCTGTGCCCGCCGATATCTTGCCTAGATACAGGGCTATCGGATGGAAAGAGCAAAGTAATTTTAATATCCACCAAACATATAGTTCAAGAAAGTCAGAAGATAGCACAGATCGTTAAAAGATGGAACCATGAATATGCAGATACACTACGGCAAAGGAAGACCTTTTCCTTTGTGGTGTCCCCTGGCGCCATCATAATGCCCAAGGTATTAGTACCAGATAATCTTCACCCGAGCCGGCCGGTGTGGCCGAGCGGCTCCAGGCGCTTCACTCTGGAACTGCGCGACCGCTACGGTCGCAGGTTCGAATCCTGCCTTGGGCATGGATGTGTGTGGTGTTCTTAGGTTGGTTAGGTTTAAGTAGTTCTAAGTTCTAGGGGACTGATGACCTCCGATGTTAAGTTTCATAGTGCTCAGAGCCATATGAACCATTTGAATCTTCACCCGACACTCTGACTAAATAGCCGCAACGGTGGTCAGCGCTGCACTCCTCCTTCTCCCAAAACGTTTGCTACAAGAACTAGTTTTTTCCGAAGTAGGCACTTCATTGTGTCTGCTCTGAGACAATAATACCAGGGAGACCCACACTCTTAGGTTCTTGACTGAGCTCATTGGGACACAGCTACGCGATGATGCAGTTAAATCGTTGTAAAGAATTAGAGTGGTTTATTTAACATGTACTAGCCTTCATAAGCTTCAGAGTCAATAATGTATAGAGTCAAATCGAAATGAGTCTGGTCTTGCGAGAGTATGCACACGTCTATCTCAACTGCCGTAATTATGCGCGCACGAGGGGTTGCTCTGCAAGCGAACTGCACACCATTCACCAACACCGATCAGTTGAGATATGCCGCGCTTGCATTCGAATCTCGTATCTCTCATGGTTCGCAACAATCCACTTTTTTCTTAAGGTGTTTTCCTTGTTTTACTATTTAGGGCTCCAATGACTGGATGAACATTTTATTTACTGTCTGATTGTTTCTCTCTTTTAAGAGACACTGAAGCGACAAAGAAAATTGTATAGGTATGTGTATTCAAATACAGAGATATGCAAACAGGCAGAATACGGCGCTGCGGTCATCAACGCCTATATAAGACAACAAGTAACTGGCGCAGTTGTTATATCAGTTACTGCTGCTACAATGGCAGATTATCAAGATTTAAGTGAGTCTGTACGTAGTGTTATAGTCGGAGCACTAGCGACGGGCCACATCTCCGAGGTAGCGGTGAAGTGGAGATTTTCACGTACGACCATTTCAGTAGTGTACCGTGAATATCAGGAATCTGGTAAACACTAAATCTCCGACATCGCTGCGCCCGGAAAAAGATCCTGCACAACCCTTCCGCAAGTTGCTGCAGATTTCAATACTGGGCCATCAACAAGCGTCAGCCTGCGAACCATTCAACGAAACATCGATTTGGGCTTTCGGAGCCGAAGGCCCACACGTGTATCTTTGACGACTGCACGACACAAAGCTTACTCGCCTGGGCCCGTCAACACCGACATTGGACTGATGAAAACCGGAAACATGTTGCATGGTCGGACGAGTCTCGTTTCAAATTGTATCAAGAGGATGGACGTGTACGGGTATGGAAACAACCTCATGAATCCATGGGCTCTGCATGTCAGCAGGGGACTGTTTAAGATGGTGGAGGCTCTGTGATGGTGTTGGGCGTGTGTAGTTGTAGTGATATGGGACCACTGGTACGTCTAGATCCGATTCTGACAGGTGAAACGTACGTAAGCATCCTGTCTGATACCTGCACCCATTCATGTCCATTGTGCATTCCGACGGACTTGGGCACTTCCAGCAGGACAATGCGACTCTCCATACGTCCAGAATTGCTACAGAGTGGCTCCAGGAACACTCTTCTGAGTTTAAACACTTCCGCTGCCCACCAAACTCCCCAGACATGAACATCATTGAGCATATATGGCTCTGAGCACTATGGGACTCAACTGCTGAGGTCATTAGTCCCCTAGAACTTAGAACTAGTTAAACCTAACTAACCTAAGGACATCACAAACATCCATGCCCGAGGCAAGATTCGAACCTGCGACCGTAGCGGTCTCGCGGTTCCAGACTGCAGCGCCTTTAACCGCACGGCCACTTCGGCCGGCGAGCATATATGGGATGCCTTGCAACGTGTTGTTCGGAAGAGATCTTCATCCTCATACTCTTACGGATTTATGGATTACCCTGCAGGATTCATGGTGTTAATTCCCTCCAGCACTACTTCACACATCAGTCGAGTTCATGCCACGTCGTGTTGCGGCACTTCTGCATGCTCGCGGGGCCCTATACGATATTAGGCAGGTGTACCAGTTTCTTTGCCTCTTCAGTGTATAATTCCCGTGGCTACACGACGAGTAATTTGGAATTCTGTATTGTGCCACGTTGTAAAACGTTACCTCGCATTCTGTTGTGTTTTAAATAGACAATATTTAGTTACAGCATCGACTTACTATTTTTTGTGGACTTCTCCTGTCCCATTTCCTTTTATCCTCATTTGGCTGAAACACCTGCTGTAGATCGCATCTCCGTTGTTGCCGCGGTCAGGAGACAGTAGGTATTCAACTAAGATAGCTTTTATCTGGCGATAGGAAAGCGGTAACAGATAGGGCAACAATTTCATTTAATTCTTTTATTTGATTTGGCAGAGACCCCACCATGCTAGAGGTTTAACATTTTCATTTCACAAGCGCACACTAATAGTTCGCCAAAGGTGGAAAGGAAACCAGTTGAGGCTTATTCAAGTTGATATTCCCTTATAGTGAAATAGGGAAACTACAGATAATCTAATTCTCAATGGCTGGACAGGGTTTCAAATCCCCGCCTTACTTAATGCGTTATATATTGATGTGACAGGAGCCATGAGTTAGCAATATTATATAAAGATGGTGGTAGTATCACTTCACTATGTGCAAAAGGGCAGTACATTGGGGGAGCCGCCATTTGTGCTCAGGTGATTCGTTTGGAAAGGTATCCGATGTAATTATGACCGCAGGGCGGAAATTAACAGACTTTAATGCAGAATGGTAGTGTTAGAACTAGGCGGATGGGACATTCCATTTCGGAAATCGTTAGGGAATTCAGTATACCCAGATCGACAAGTGTGTGCCGAGAAGACCACATCTGAGGCATCACCTCTCACCATGGACAATGTCGTGTCCAACGGACTTCACTTGAGCAGCGGTGTTTTGGTAGCGTTGTCAGTGCTAACAGTCAAGCAACATTGAGTGAAATAACCGCAGAAATCAGTGTGGGACATACGACGAACGTATCCATTAGGACAGTGCGAGGAAATGAGGCGCTAAATGGGCGATGGCAACAGACGACCGACGCGAGTGCCTTTGCTAACAGCACGACATCGCCGCAGCGTCTCTCCTGGGCTCTTGACCATATCGGTTGGACCCTAGATGACTGGAAAACCATGGCCTGGTCAGATGAGTACCGATTTCAATTGATAAGAGCTGAAGGTAGGGTTCGGGTGTTGAGCAGACCCCAGGAAGCCACGGATCCAAGATGTCAACAAGGCACTGTGCTTGGCTCCATAATGGTGTGAGCCGAGGTTACATGGAATGGACTGGGTCCTCTGGTCCAACTGATCCAATCATTGACTGGAAATGATTATGTTCGGCTACTTGGAGACCATACATGAACTTTCTTGTCCCCAAACAACAATGTCATGTCACTGTAACATAACTGCTAGTTTGACGAACATCCTAAATAATTCGAGCGAATGATCTGGTCACGCAGATCGCTCAACATGAATCCATCGAACATTTATTGGACATAATCGAGAGATCAGTTGGTGAACAAAATCCTGCACCGGCAACCCTTTCGCAATTATGGACAGCTATAAGGCAGCATGGCTTAGTATTTCTGCAAGACTTCCAACGACTTGTTGAGTCCATGCCATGTGGAGTAGCTGCATTACGCCGGGCAAGAGGAGGTCTGACACGATAATAGGAGGTATCCCATGACTTTTGTCACCTCAGTGTATTTTTAGAATCGCTCTTTGGGAAGGTTGGATAGAAAGCTTTCTCTACGCGAGAGATATTGTGACGATTTCATTAATAAGATTCACTTACACTTGAATGTATGTGTAATTGTTGCCACAAACAAGAATTGTTGCCACAAACAAGGCAATGATAATCATGGAACACACCGTGGATACTCTACATCGCCGTTAAACAGTCGCAGTTTTTGCGAGAGAACCAATTTGCGAACGAATAACTTATAACTTTTAATGCAAGATCATAGGAGGGCGACAACTGAACGGCAATACAGAGTATACAGCTATGCAGAACAATGGCTTACCTAAAATGGTGAAATGTTGTTGTTGACCTTAAGCGGTTTACGTATTGTTAATTACGTCTCTTTAGTGTAATACCTGAAGAGGGGTGCAAACATCAAACTAATATTAAACAAGTGATCATCGAGTCATGCGAAACAGATGTTTCTTAAAATCTGAATAATGCTTCACCAGCAGGAAGAGAATTTCCATAAAAAATGTGAAATCAAGTATCACTTCTGCACATTTGGCAAGTGAAAAGGGATCCTGCATTATTTTGCGCCCTTGTATTTCACATACATCAGCTTGAAATTTTCACATACAGTCAGCTTGAAATTTAAGCAAGGAAGATCAAATTTTAACGTCTCCTCGATAACGAGGTCGCCAGAGAAAGATGAGGAAGAAAATCAACTGTATCCTTTTTATCCCGTCATTTTCCGTAAGTGATTTATGGAAACGACGGAAAACCAAATTCTAGACGGCCGAACAGGTATTTGAACCGACAATCTCCGGAAAGCGAATCCACTGTCTTTGTCACCACGCCACATTGTTTGGTAGTTCGAAACTAAAGTTTCGTTTGATTCAGACATCAGGCACCAGAGTGCTAACTTACCTCCGGTGGAGCGCACATCGACCGGAAATTTATTCGTCAACTTCAAATGGCAATATCCCCGTACACGCAGAAAACTGGTCGCTTGTACAAACTATCTAGAACCTGAATGTCTGTAAACCCGCCTCCAGAAATATGTAGCATTCTTTCTGATGCACACTGTATATGAGTTAACTCATTCTAGTACAAAAACGCTTTGTGTGTCTACACATGAGAATAGTCCCTTAAAGACTGTATTTACAAATGTGGCTCTTTATCTGAGAGGTTAAATGCCTGAAAGCCGCTCAAAAGATCTCAAGTTCAATCCTCAATTACTCATCGGATTTTTATCTGTCAGTGATCACTTATTTCTGGCAGCGTTTGTTAGCGAAAAATGCCCATTCACCGTCGTTCGGTGTCCTAGTTCAATTATAGGTTACTTCGTAGCTGGCTGGGTTAAATCAGTTCAAAGGTCGGAGGAAGGCAGTAGCATATTATCTACAATAGGATCAATCTTCAGGTTGATGACACTGCTACTTAGCATAAAAATATGCTCCTTCATATTGCACACAAATACCTGAACTATTATAACAAGGTAAGTAAACTGAGTATTGAAATAAACAAAGAAATAGTCATCATTCGATACGAAACACCTAACAGTAGCCGTGTTTACAGACTACAAGGAATACGGGTCTGTCCGTCATGCATACGACTAACATTTTTACTTGTTGCCGTCATAAGTGGTTACTTTTATTCAATCCTGTAAAATACAACAATATTTAAGTAAAACTTATCGGAACGAAAACTAGGCCTAAAACATTTTATATCTACTGTGATCCATTACCTGAGCCTCTAGAATGTTAGACTTTGTATGACTTTCTTTATAACATCATTTAGCTTGCCATATGTACGGATATGATGTTTTTGTGAAGTTGTTGGCGACTTACAAAATGACCTTACATTTAAACGTAATTTTATAAGTATATTTTCGCGCAACGAGGTTACACGTAAACGTAAAGTGATTTGCTAACTCGCCAACTAACTTCACAAAGACGTCATATTCTTACAAATGAAAAGTTACATGTAAACGTAAAGTGATTTGCTAACTCGCCACTAACTTCACAAAGACATCACATTCTTACAAATGACAAGTATATGGTAATGTAAAGAAGGTCTTGCAGAACCTTAGATTACGTTCTGGAGATAGAGGCATCGATCACAAAAGATCGACGATGTTGTGCGCCTAATTTTAGTTCAAAAATGGTTGGCTCTGAGCACTATGGGGCTTAACTGCTGAGGCCATCAGTCCCCTAGAACTTAGAACCACTTAAACCCAACTAACCTACGGACATCACACACATCCAGGCCCGTGGCAGGATTCGAACCTGCGACCGTTGCGGTCGCGCGGTTCCAGACTGTAGCGCGAAGAACCGCTCGGCCACCCCGGCCGGCAATTTTAGTTCCAATAACTATTACATAAAACTTGTATTCCACCGATATGAGTAAAAGTACTATCTGACATGGCACAAATGTGACAAAAATGTTTGGACCACAGAAAGATTAGTTGTTTGCGTAATAGATGGATCCGAATTCCCACAGTTTAAATAAACATAAACATTTAATGTGTCCACACACGGCGACCTTCTGCCCAATAGACGGCGCGCAGTGTTGCGCGAGGTAATTCCTAATGGCGGCAAGTGACGTCTACTGAAACGAGTCGGCGGCAGGAGTGACATTGGCGTGGCTGTCACTGGCCACTTCATATTTTGTTCCGGCGAGCGGCTACCGGGGCCCACTGTCCGGCTGTCCGGCTTTCAAGGCCACGCCGTATCCCGGCCAGGGCTACACGGCGGCGGACACCATTCTTACCAGTTGCAAAACAAGCGCGTCTGCCAAGCAAACGCTCACAACAAAGCTTCCCGGTTACGTAGTGGCCGTTGTTTTCCCCCCTTTCCCATACATCACTTCGGAGCTCCTCACTAGCGGCTTAGAACGCCAAGTAGCCGTCATTGCGAAAAGTGTAGTTTAAATCAGTGTATACTTACAGCTCTTCTCTTTCTACATAAAAGCACCATGGGATTTTTGGGGCCGCCTTGGTGCACGCAATTTATCTGTTATTCTCGAACTAGTTTCAATCATGTGTCTCTATCATCCGTCTTTTTAATTTTTTACTCTTTCTAATCCTAACACGCCACTACTTTGATTATCAGCTGTATCCGACTGGCACTTATCTGTTGACTTACTACGGAGTACTCTCAGGCGTCCGCAAGACGCGAGGTTGGGGGGCAGGGAGGCAAGAGCACCTCCCTGCCCTTCAGTCTGGAGTACAGAATTTTTATGTATATAATGAGTGGATAATCATCAATTCTATTGTTTCAACTACAAAATTTAGTACTTTTGGTTTGAATGTCTCGAAAATGACCAATTCATTTATATAAAAAATGGCGATTTTAGAGCCCCCTCCCGGCATATTTCTGCGGCCGGCTATGAAGGCTATGAATGTACCGTATCTAGTCTGGATTAACTTTTGGATGTGATGATGACGTCATAAAGAATAATAAGCATACTGTAATGTAGACAAATTCTGTGTGAAGTGCTAAGAATGATCGCCTACCTCAACAAGGATTTGCTATCCTATGTCGGAGTAGTATATGATCGAATGTGCCCCGTAACACTGGAAGAACCGCGGAATCCCCATTCAGCAATGTGTACTCGTAATTTTTTTAAATGAGTTTTACTTCCATATAACGGATGACGGTTATGTCTAAGAAAATTTAATTTTACTAATTTTTAGCAATAGCTTTTTGTTCCCTCCAACACAAAATGAAATTTTTTTTAGACCTCTACCCAGTTAGGTCTAGTGCACATATACAATAGAAACGAATCGAGTGACAAGGATGTTCCTATTTTTATTTTCACTAATTCGGAATGAGAAGTCCCAGATATTTACTATCACTCACATCACCGGCACGCGGAACTGATAGATGGCCGCCACTGCTACCGATGACTTGTATAGATTGTCCCGAAACCGATAATAAATTATTACAGCTCATGTTAAAAGTGCGTTGTCCGCTGGAAACCGAAAACCTAACATTGCGATATTCAGCGAGCTGTACTGAGGACCTGATGTACCTGAATGGGTTAAACACTGAAGCATGCATGAACAGTCCACTAAATGCGTTGAAATATAGTATTCAAAATGACAGATAGAGCCACACTGGCGCTGAAATATAGTATTCAAAATGACAGATAAAGTCACATTGGCTAAACCAGGAAATTAGTGAAATGAGTGTAAAACATGATCGCAAACACAGCACTAAGTCAACTAGAGTCTCCTTAACCTTAATGTAAGCGAATCCTAATTGTCTTAGTCTTTCACTTGGCGGCTCACGTGGTTTCGTGTGAGGATATTACAACAAATGACTCTTAGCCGAGCTTTGTTAACAATGTGAAGTACACAATTCAGAGGAGACAGGACTGGAAAAGAACATGGGTGCCTCCGTATGAGCCATAATTTCTCTTGGCTCACACATTGCACCAACGGCCTCCAAGTTAGTCTAATCAAGAGATTTTGTATGCATTTGTGTCTGCGTGTGTGTAGGGAATGCGTGCTATAGATATATCCCTGCAAAATTGATTTTTTTTTTTTAGAAATAAAGAGTTAATAGTCCCGGAAAGCAATTCTGACAAAAGAGGAATTTGTTAACACCGAACATAAATTTTAGTGTTAGGATGTCTTTTCCAAAGTTATTTGTGTGGAGCGTACCTAATTTATGGAAGTGAAACATGAATGTAAGCAGTTCGGGCAAGAAAAGAATAGAACCTTTTGAAATGTGACGCTACAGAAGAATGCTGGGGATTAGATGGGTAGGTCGTGTTGTAAGTAGGCTGTTTAGGTTTTTTTGGTAACGCCACCTCTGTATGAAAATCACTGGCTGTGCTGTGTGCAGTCTGTGGCTGCTTTGCATTGTTGTAATACTCAACCATTGTAGTGTTAGGCAGCTGGCTGTGAACAGCGCGTAGCGTTGCGCAGTTGGAGGTGAGCCGCCAGCCTATATATATATATATATATATATATATATATATATATATATATATATATATATATATATATCCCTATCAGTAGTTAGTGCCTTCCATAGTTTGAATCTTTTATTTAGCTGGCAGTAGTGGCGCTTGCTGTATTGGAGTAGTGGGAGTAACCAAGATTTTTGTGAGGTAAGTGATTTGCGAAAAGTACAGGTTAATGTTAGTCAGGGCCATTCTCTTGTAGAGATTATTTAAAGTCAGATTGCGTCGCGCTAAAAATATTGTGCGTCAGTTTAAGCACAGTCTTGTAAAATTGTTCTACGGGGATGTTTCATATGGCGACCCTGCCAGGATTCGAACCTGGAATCTTCTGATTTTTTTTTCTTGTAGTTTGTGTAATTAGTGTAGCTTTTGTTTATTGCTAGCGCGTAATTGTAGAGAGAATCTCCTTTGTAGTTGCAGTCTTTCATTGTTGTACAGTAAAACAGGTGTGGCACGCATGTAGATTTGCACCAAGTATTTCGCAGCTGCAATTAACTAGATATTATTTTCAGTGCTATGTTAATGTGTTCCCCTATTTTTGCTCTTCAAATTGTGTTTTTCTATGTTGTCGTGTGAAATATTGTGACAATAATGGCGTGTGAAAAACGTAACACTAGGCTCCAAAGTAAATTGAGAAATGACAGCGAAGACGAAAGCAGTGTGTTAGCGCCACCGAGTAATGAATTAACTAATATTCAAAGTAGTAATTTGGTAACTGTGCATAGGGAAATGGAGCAGGCGGCAAACAATGGCGTGGACAGTGAAACAATTAGTGAAGAGGGAAGCATTATCGATCGATCGGTCGGCAACAGCTCGCCTCAGGAATCCGAAATGACAGGACACAATTTTGCAAATACTGTAGATTCAGGTTTTGGGTCCTCACCGTTTTCTCAAATAAGTCAAGACACATTTTCTGCTTGTCAAAATGTGAATGTTGCCGGTGCAACTTCACTGCCGAAAAGCACTGAGGAACGTGTTTCAGACCCCAGTGCATTGTTATTACAGTTAATGCAACAAATGGGACAAAGGCTACAAAAGTTAGACATAACGCTTGAACAAAATCAGAAACAAATGGAACAAAATCAGAGTCAAACACAGCAAAAGCTACAAAAGTTAGACACAATGCAACAAAATCTTCAAAAGTTAGACACAGTGGAACAAAATCTTCAAAAGTTAGACACAATGGAACAACACCAGAGACAAACACAGCAACAGTTAGACGCAATGGGACAAAATCTTCACACCACACTTGAACAAACACGTGAAGATTTAACTACTGAGTTACATAAAATCGAATCGAAATGTCAAAAAGTCTGTAACGACGTAAAAACACAAATTTGTGAGCATTTTCAACCTATTTTTTCGCGGCATGAAAATGCATTACAGAATCACGAAGCAGCCATAAAAGAACTGCAAACTATTGTTCATGAAAATCATGAGACCTTGCAAGCTAAATTTGACTCAGTTGCATCTACCGATTCGGTTACGCAACTTGCAAAATCTCAGGAAAACTTAAAGGACACAGTAGATACTCTGAAACTTGGTTCAGAAAAACACACTGAGGAAATAAGTACACTATCGGAGAAAGTAGCCGAACTTTCGGATCAGTTCACTAATTTATCTACGAAGGTAGATGATAATCTGAATGACACAAAACCGGTAGTCTTTAATGACACAGAAGAGAGCGAACAAATTAGGAAACTGAAACAAAATCTGAATCAACACCAAAGAGAAATCCGGGAAGTATAAGATCAGCTGACACAGGTAATACAAGAATTACGTATTTCAGAGGACACTCGCGCCCCAATACGGGATGAGGGACTTAGAAATACGGAAAAGCCGCAAAATAATAACAAAGGGCCTTTCGGAAGTTATGAAAGAAATTGGCAATGTGCACCGAATTTTGAGATGGAACGGCCGACACGACGTAACAATGACCGATATGCGACTCGCCGACATGATGATTTTGACTATAAGCTGTTCATTACTACACGTAAATTCAAAACATTTAAGAATTCTGGCAACGACATTCATCCACAAGCATGGCTCCATCAATTCTCTCTTTGTTTTCCTCCCAACTGGTCATTAAAACACAGATTAGAATTTATGTGTGGCTACTTAGAGAATGAACCAGCTGTAAGAATGCGATCGGTCATTCACGATTGTCACTGTAAAGGAGAATTTTACCATGCCTTCCTCTCAGCATATTGGTCTCAAGCTACACAAGACCGAGTAAAACATAGCATCATGATGATGAAACACTTTGAACAATCTGAATTCTCCAGTCTTGTGAAATATTTTGAAGACATGTTGCATAAGAATCAGTATCTTTCAAACCCATACAGCCCCTCAGAACTCATCCGCATTTGCTTAATGAAATTGCCTCAACATTTAAGAAATATTATTTTAGCAGGACGTTGCAAAGACGACATTGAAGCTTTTCAGGGACTGTTACAAGAACTAGAAATTGACACTGACAATCGCGGAACGCGAAAACAGGAAAACAATCACTACAGGTCACATCCGTCACAATTCCGTGACGACAGAAATAATAACTGGACACGACAAGGCTATTTTCACAACACAAATCGTGACCAAAACAGACGCCACCCATATGACAACCACTGGCAGAGTAATAATTACAGGGAAAGATCACCTCTCCGCGGTAATGACTATCACAGAGACAATCAGAGAAACAGACAATTTGGGAACCAAAATAATTATTATCAAGGGAGACAGAATAACTTTAGACGCAACGGTCAGCGCGCAGTTACGATTCAGGGAGAAATTCTCCACCACGTGACGGACAAGGAAGAAACTACGGAATCTACCGGCATGACGACAGACGATATATTCGTAACGACAGACCTGAATTGCATCAGAACTGGCGGGATTCAAACAGGGCAGGGCCTTCTCGTCAGAGTGAATTTGTAGAAGTTAGGTCTCCAAATCCCAATAACGACGCGCGCCAACAAAGAGACAATAGGCAATGACTCATACTGCAGGCAGCCACAAAAAACACGTATGAAACTAACGACGCAGCTGCCGTAGCTAGTAATTACGTAAAAATGGAAGACATTAGGGACATCTTACTCCAACAACACGACGTAAAACATAACAACATTGCATATCCTGTGATTCACCTTACAGTAAATGACGTAAAATTTACGGCAGTACTTGACTCTGGCAGTCCCATTTCAGTAATTAGTGAAACAGCCTTTAGCAAATGCAACAAATCGAACGATTGCCCCACACTTCCGTTACGTAAGATTAAATTACAAGGTGCAATCTTTGGAAAAAGTGTAGATGTACGCCAACAAACCAACTTAGAATTCTTTTGTCAAAGCCACAGTTTCTCTATGAACTTTCTTATTGTTCCATTATTGTCGACGGAAATTATACTGGGAGTAGACTTTTTGAATGAATACAAAGCAATCTTAAGCTTTCACGATGCTGAAATAAGTTTAGAAAAAGAAGGTAAGTCAGTAGCTTTGAAATTTGAAGATTGGCTCTCAAACCATGACGAAGAAATTAATCGGCTTTACCTCCTGTTAGACAACAGTTCGGAATTTTCGACGGAACTTGACACTAACAATCACTCTGCAAGTACTGACAGGGGTGATATCGACGGCGCATTTGATACTAATGAGTTAATTCAGAATAAAATTCAAACAATTGAGAATTGTAATGACAATGATAGGCAAGACCTTTTTGAGATTTTACAAGCACATTACACAGTTTTTACTCACAAAACAGGAACAATCAAGGGATTTCAATACCAATTTCGTGTTCGTGAGCATACTAAATTTTGTGTTAGACCATACGTAATTCCGGCGCATTATAGGGACCGTGTAAGAACAGAAGTACAATCTATGCTTGACGAGGGCATTATTGAGCCTGCAGTAAGCTCATACAACAATCCATTACATGTTGTTGAGAAGAAAAATGGATCGATCAGACTTGTCTTAGATTCGAGACAAATCAATACTATCATTATTCCTGAAACAGACAGGCCGCAAACGTTGGAAGAACTTCTTCAAAATTTTAATGGTGTGAACGTGTTGTCTTCCATTGATCTCAGATCCAGCTTTTATCAGATCGAACTTCATCCAGAATGTAGAAAATACACAGCTTTCCTTTGTTTTGGCGTTTGCTATCAGTTTCGGAAACTTCCTTTTGGTTTGAACATTTCTTCAGCAGCATTCATTCGCGGGCTAAATTCCATATTACCTGAGTTCTTAAAACGTCACATCACCTTATACGTGGACGATATTCTAATAGCAGAAGCTTCATGGGAACAACATAATCGCATCCTCAACAGTTTGTTACGTATTTTTGCAGAATCTGGAATTACAGTTAACTTGGAAAAGTCTGAATTCGGTAGGTCAAAGGTGAGGTTTTTGGGACATATTATTTCTTCTGAAGGCATTCAGCCGGATCCTGAAAAGTTAGAAGCAATCAGAGCCATTCCAGTTCCATCCACAAAAAGACAAGTCCGTAGTTTTCTAGGTCTCGTAAATTTTTACCGTCGTTTTCTGAATATGCAAATCCTTGTTACACCAAAACTTTGTTCTCTCACTGGAAAAAATACTATTTGGAACTGGGACGAACAAGCACAGTTGGAATTCAATTCTTTGAAAGAATCGCTACTTAACGCGCCAATACTAGCTCATCCAGATCTGTCATAAGATTTCTGCCTTAGCACGGATTCTTCTAAAGTCGGTCTTGGTGCCCATTTATTTCAAGAAGCCACAGAAAATGACACTACTGTTCAGAAAACCATTGCTTTTGCTAGCCGAGTGCTAACAAAATCTGAAAAAAATTATTCCGTTACTGAATTAGAAGCTTTAGCTATCGTTTGGGCATTTAACAAATTCCGTTTCTTTCTTTCTGGTAAGCACGTAAAAGTATACAGTGATCATCGTGCATTACAATTTCTTATGTCTTCAAAATTAAATCATGACAGGTTAAAACGTTGGGCATTGTTTCTGCAAGAATTCCGCTTCACAATAGTCTACATTCCCGGCAAGGAGAACATTGTTGCGGACGCACTGTCACGCGCACCGGCTGGGCTTGAGAAAAGTAACACAGAAGGTAACCTCGAGAAAAATTTCAGTATTCTTTACATTCAGAAAGTCGCCTTTGAAAACTTCATCACCACATCTTTAAAGGACATTGCTCATGAACAAGATAAAGATCCGATTTGGAAAGACATCAAAAGCAAATGGCATGAAAAGACACACACACAGATTCGGCATTATTATCTGGTTAGAAACAACATACTGTTCAAACGCTGCACTGTTGATGACAAGCTATGGGTACTTTGCATTCCTGACGATTTTGTTAATAAGCTCATTTGGTACATTCATTTCAGCTACGCACATTTTGGCCCACGAAAATGTTATCATATTCTTCGAACGACTTGTTATTTTAACAATATGGAAAAGAGAATTCGAAGAGTCTTGTCTATTTGTAAACTTTGTCAAAAGGCGAAACCATCTACTATCTCCCATCGTGCTCCGCTGTTTCCTATCATTCCTTCTAAATTAAAAGAATTTGCTGCTGTTGATCTCTTGGGACCGCTTGTCAGAACATCTAATGGATTTTCGTACGTTCTAGTCGCTGTTGAACTTACTTCAAAATTTGTTTCTTTCACACCGTTACGTAAAGCCACTGGACGGTCTGTATCCAACGCCTTTGTTAAAAATTTCTTACGTGAAGTTGGACACGTTAGTAAAGTCATTTCAGATAACGGACCGCAATTCAGATCTGCTGTTTGGTCACGCATGCTTCGCAATCATAAAATCAAACCTGCTTTTATTTCATTGAACTCACCACATTGTAACCCCTCCGAACGGATTATGAAAGAAATCAATAAGCTTTGCAGACTTTATTGTCACAGAAAGCATCAGCATTGGGACAGATATTTACACCTATTTCAAAACGTGCTGAATGAAATGCCTCATGATTCCACTGCTTTACCACCCACTCTTGTACTGAAGAATGAAGAACCACCGAACAGAATCAGAGAGCTTGTACCTTTCCCGAATACACGTAAACTTCGACACAAAGACATAATTGATTTGGCTCTTAAAAATATAAAATCTGCAGCAGACAAAAGGAGAAAACTACACGGTAAAGCAAATGCAAAGAAATTGTATATTGGTCAGAAAGTTCTCATTAAAGCTCATTCATTGTCACATAAGAAGAAACACTTGAGTCACAAATTCTTTCTCGTTTACAATGGACCTTACAGAATCCGACGTATACCACATGATAATTGCGTTGAAGTTGAAACTCTGCGTACTAGGAAGAGTAAAGGTTTACACCACATTTCACATGTAAAACCGTTTATTGAGAGATGATCTGCTTTTTAACTTAGTCTTTGCCATAAAATTTTTCACTTTACATTACTAGTATGCTTGTCAGATTTAGAATCTGTTAACATGCCACAATGTTTGAAGTTAAATATCCAATCAAGAACCAAGAGAACTTATTTAAACAGAAATTACGAATGCATTGTTATTGTGAACAGACGACACAGTGTTATTGTGTGTGTGCATTCTTGCTTGTTTGTTGCACGATTACGTAACGACTATAAGGCTCACATACTTAGAACATTTACCAGTACTGTTAATGAGATTTTAATGCAATATTTTGGTTTATTTGAAAATACATTTTGAAATTAAAGTGCTTTTTGAGAGATACCAGATGACACAGAGGTTAGTTTATGTGACAGCTACACGATTTTATCACGACGCTACTAATGAGTGACAATTTACAATGTTGCTTTTGCGGTGTATCTGTTTTATATCTGCACAGCTTTCTGAATTCTTCTGGAAAGAAAAACATGTTTTAGTAGTAACTCTTGTGGTATAGCAACAATGAGACAGCCTTTTTCGTGGCACAACAATACGTTACAGTACAGTACTTTCTTCATCACAACAATAAGCGTAATAACTACGATATCTATACACAAAGCATTTCACTTTTGTTTATCATGGGGTAAGTACATTGACTTCTGCAGAACTTAGCTTTCGGAGGACGATAAATACGAGACTTCCACAGAGAATTATCTTACAACATGACGCACAGTTTAGCGCTACAGTACACGTATTTGAGTGATTAATTTCGCACTTAAAACATTTTTTTTAAGATATTGGAAGTGCAATGATACAAGGGTTTTCCGTGATACATTTCATTCCATTGCTGTAATCTGTAACACCTGAGGGTATAGTTACATTAATCCTCAGGGGGGTACACGCTTACTTTGTGTACCATGTGTTTGGCAAGCACAAGGAACCCTAGCTAATGTGGTATTTGCTTATACAACTTTACACATCGGTACCATATTTCTCTAACACACAAATTACACAGCTATCTGATTATTTACCTGAGAGAAACAAACATTTTTTTACTATATTAGCGACAGATGTTTACGTAATTACACAGTTGAATAATTTCACACTTATGAAATTGTATTTTGTCAGTACTTTGTGAACTGTTCATATTTTTTTCGGAGCCATTGTGGTACTATGAGAGCTTTGAATGATGTATTTGGTATGGGATCATGATTTTTAAAGTACGTTTGAGGTTGATGACACTATTGAAATGAGCAGAGAATTTTTTTAGGTTTTGAAACTATTGGAGGAAGCTACGACGATTTTGAGATTTGACTGAGGTGTTATGATGTTATTTTTACGACGACGATGTGTATTATGCTGTTGCGGTATGTTTATGATCAATAAGATGATGCTATATAAGGAATGTGATTACGTGTTTATGTGTATATGAATAACGAATAGAAGGTAGGGACTCTGACTGGTGAAAAAGGATGTTGTAAACCGAGAATCGTACTTTAAGAGTTATGAAATGTGTGTAAATGCGTGAATGTATCACAATGCCGGCGAAAATTTTTTGGACACTGTTATATTCATACGATTTTGTTTCTACAGATTTGTAACGCAAATTCTTGACCTACGAAATTTTTATATGAGACTGTCGCTGTAGCGAAAACTGCTGTCGTAAATATTTCGTTAAGAAAGGTAAGTGACCGTGAAGTAATTCGTTGTGAGCGGCCAGGTGTGTCAGATGCCTGGAGAAAAAGCCATTATTGCGAGCCCTTTTCAGCGGCACAGGTAGGAAAAAAAAAAGGGAGGCCATTATCCTCGCTATTGACGTTCCTTTGTAGAGAGCATCGCAAAAACGGCACGGTCGAACTTGAAAACATATGTTGACACTGTGGAGCTCTTAATTTATGATATTTACAGAAATGCCTAATGAAATGACGAGAAATATTTTTACATCTGCACACCTGATTATGACAAGCGTCTTTCTACGAGAGTTGAGAGAATGTCTACTAACTTATGAAATGTCACATGACTATTGAATGATATTTTTATGCTTTGGTTTGCGTAATTGCTTATTTCATTTGGTATCTAGTTTCTAGCTGCACTGCAACATTGGTTAAAATAAAATTTTATAGATGTACTAATATAAATATTTTCTGTCTACAGATCGAGTAAATAATAATTTTTTCAAAAAAAATGAGGGAGCACAAAAAGACATTTACCTTCACAGGAACTGCAATCATAGTTTTCTTTTCAAGTACTTGTTAATTTCTTTTGTAGAATAAATTGTGATGCATCACTCTAGTGTTAAGATGTGACATAGGTATTAGACATGGCCATTTTTAGTGTAATACTTTTTCTGCTTGAACTTTGTCATGTTTAGGTATAAGTTATATTGTTTGCCAGGCATAGTGCTACTGAATTTTAATTTGTGTTACTCTGCTAAGCCAGATTTATTTTCTTGTTTGCTGCACATTGCCTTATATTAGTCGTAATATTGCAATTGCTTCACTAATTTCTAAAATGCTGCTTCCTTTGCAAATCTGCACTTTTTTGTCATTGCTGTTTGCGTTAATTGTTTTATGTGCTGCTGCATTGCCTCGTCCCTTAGTTTAGCATCTGAGCTCAGTAGATGTAAGTTAGCTTAAGAGGGGGTAGACTATATAAGAAACTAGTTGTGATGAATGGAAAGAAATGCATTGAAGGTATATGAAAACGTTTTGGGCCAAAATGAGTATTGTACAATGATCCGTAATTATTTTGAAAGAAATATGAACAGAGTAGAGAAAGCAGGTATTGATAGGACTTTTTGGAAATAATGAGGAACGAAGGGATATCTCCGAGAAGTAAAGAAAGTTTTGTTTGCAAAATACTGCAGTAAAAGAAACCCTGTCCTTTCCTTGTGTTATCCCACTATGTGTTTGTGTACCCATGTGTATTTGTTTTCTTCCTGTCTCTGTGTACTGTTTCATAGAATTTTTTTTCTCTTCTAATACTAAGCTACATTCACTATGATGAGGAATACTGTTATCCTCAAATATAATTTGCATTGATAATATGTTATTTACTTTGTAAAGATACTTAGACATTATTTATTCTGTTTTGTTTTAATGCTCATGTGTGAAGTCGATGTTTCAATAATTATTCTGATCTTTTATGTAGGTACTCATGTCATAATTCCTGTAACACTGACGTATATGTCTATTTCTATTCTTTTGTAACGCCTGTTTTACTACAAATGTTATCTGTATTGTTATGTTCTTTAATGATGTATTTTGTACCTTTGTAATTGTATTCTCATGTTATAAAATTGTAATTGACACCAGGTCATCAAATTAAGTAACTTGTAAGTTACATTTCACTGCACACGTTTCTGTTGGTCATAGTATATGGACAATATGTGAGAAGTAGGGACTGTTAGTGTTTGCACGTGTGTTAATAATTCAGCAAGGGACTGGTTAACAGCATTGCTGGTTCTAAGGACAATTCCAAAAACTTTGTGAGTGCACAAGTGGTGGTTATGGACTTGCTATATTATCCGCAAGACTCTTCAATGGTGATTGTGCACCTGCACAGTCACAACAGATGGCTGCTGGCCATCTCTACAAGGACTGCAGTGGGTCTGCACCTCTGGTGGCCCACCAGTACCATTATCTCTACAAGGACTACAGTGGGTCTGCATCTTTGATGACTCACCAGTACCATTATTTCTACAAGGACTGCAGTGGGTCTGCACCTCTGGTGGCCCACCAATACCGTAATCTCTACCAGGACTACAGTGGGTCTGCTCTGTGATGACCTACCCACCAATACTCTTCAAAACTTCGACTGACTCCGCTGTGGGTTTGCTCTGTTGTGGCCCATTACCTGTCAGCATGTCAAGAGTCAGCACTGTCTTTCCGTTGGAAGGACAACGCTACTTCTTCAAGACTGCATGGAAATCCACTACTCCCGTGTGCATTTTCTTTTACTGCTCAGACTTTGAGAAAAACACTGTAATTTGATTAATGATCAGGACCGTCTTTATGGACTGTGAGAAAATTTTAGCTTTTGACCAACATTGTATCAATAAGTGTGTGTATTTGATTTCTTTGTTATTGTAATTACGATTATGAAAAATTTTAACAAATATGTATTGCCCACTGCCCAAAACCATTTGTAAAATTTTTTGTGGGGAGCATGGGGGCTATGTAAGTAGGCTGTTTAGGTTTTTTTGGTAACGCCACCTCTGTATGAAAATCACTGGCTGTGCTGTGTGCAGTCTGTGGCTGCTTTGCATTGTTGTAATACTCAACCATTGTAGTGTTAGGCAGCTGGCTGTGAACGGCGCGTAGCGTTGCGCACTTGGAGGTGAGCCGCCAGCAATGGTGGATGTGGGGAGAGAGATGGCGGAGTTTTGAAATTTGTCATGAACTGCTCTATATATATATATATATGATGATATCAAGGTAAATACAATGTTTGTTCTCTATTAATATCTTTCATTTGCTAACTATCCCTATCAGTAGTTAGTGCCTTCCATAGTTTGAATCTTTTATTTAGCTGGCAGTAGTGGCGCTTGCTGTAGTGGAGTAGCGGGAGTAACCAAGATTTTTGTGAGGTAAGTGATTTGTGAAAAGTACAGGTTAATGTTAGTCAGGGCCATTCTCTTGTAGAGATTATTTAAAGTCAGATTGCGTTGCGCTAAAAATATTGTGCGTCAGTTTAAGCACAGTCTTGTAAAATTGTTCTAAGAAACACAGCAACAGTTAGACGCAATGAAACAAAAGCTTCAAAAGTTAGACTCAGTGGAAAATAAGCTTGAACAAACACGTGAAGATTTAACTACCGAGTTACATAACATTGAATCGAAATGTCAAAAAGTCTGTAATGATGTAAAAACACAAATTTGTGAGCATTTTCAACCTATTTTTTCGCGGCATGAAAATGCATTACAGAATCACGAAGCAGCCATAAAAGAACTGCAAACCATTGTTCATGAAAATCATGAGACCTTGCAAGCTAAATTTGACTCAGTTGCATCTACCGATTCGGTTACGCAACTTGCAAAATCTCAGGAAAACTTAAAGGACACAGTAGATACTCTGAAACTTGGTTCAGAAAAACACACTGAGGAAATAAGTACACTATCGGAGAAAGTAGCCGAACTTTCGGATCAGTTCACTAATTATCTCAATGCATTCGTAATTTCTGTTTAAAAATGTTCCCTAGGTTCTAGACTGGATATGTAACTTCAAACATTGTTGCATGTTAACAGTTTCTTAAGTCTGACAAAGCATACTAGTAATGTAAAGTGAAAAGTTATATAGCAAAGACAAAGTCAAAAAGCAGATTATCTTTCAATAAACGGTTTTATATGTGAAGTGTGGTGAAATCCTTTACTCTTCATAGTACTCAGAGTTTGAACTTGAATGCAATTGTCATGCGGTGTACGTCGGTAAAGAATACTGGAATTTTTCTCAAGGTTAGCGTCTATGTTATTTTTCTCTGAGCCAGCCGGCGCACGTGGCAGCCTGCGGTGCGAGTCATTGTCTGTCTCTTTGTTGGCGCGCGTCGTTATTGGGATTTGGAGACCTAACTTCTACAAATTCACCTCCTCGAGAGGGCCCTGCTCTGTTTGAATCACGGCAGTTCTGATGCAATTCAGGTCTGTCGTTACCATCATATCGTCTGTCGTCATGTCGGTAGATGCCATAGTTTCTTTCTTGTCGGTCATGTGGTGGAGAATTTCTCCCTGAATCGTAACTGCGCGCTGAACTGTTGCGTCTTTCAGTGTAACTAATGATGAGGTACTGAATCTAACTGGGAAGAAAAGAAATTTATGGCACAACCTGACTAAAAGAAGCGATCGATTGATATGACTCATTCTGAGGCATCAACGAATTGTGAGTTTGTTAATAGAAAGAAGTGTGGTGGCAAAAAGTCTACACAGAGACCAAAGGAGGAATACAGTAAGCAGATTCAAATGGATTATCAGAGATGAACAGGCTTTCAAAGGACAGACGAGAGTGGAGAGCTGCATCAAACCAGTCTTTGGTCTGAAGTCCACAAAAAAACATGCGTAAATTAAAATTCACCCCAAGTTTCTATCTTCATTCATTTAGAAGAGCTAGTCTTGTCGTCGAATCTTTTTGGAACGTCTGTAGATACGAATATCCACAAAACTAGGCGGATGTGTGTATCTTTTTGACATCAGGACGCGTTTTTTATCTACACGCAGAGGTCCACGGCTTCTCTTGATATTCTGAGGACTTTTCGTTATTGTGTTACCAACGACTACTTAAAGGAAAAACTTCGTGAATTGTTTGTTCTTTTCATACTTGCAGACCAAAAACACAGGATTACACCGACACTTGCCGAAAATTTGAGATGAATGACATCAGTGTTGCCGCCATAAAATTGTGTTTAATGACTACACTGTGGTAACACGTGTGACATGCATCGTGTCATCGTAACTGACGAAGTCGTTGGGTCAACATGGGAACACGTATGGGTCATCTGCTGAGGAGTCCCATGTTCACTAACGTGCGCTGAATGGTACGTAGCCGGCCGGTGTGGCCGTGCGGTTCTAAGCGCTTCAGTTTGGAACCGCGTGACCGCTACGGTCGCAGGTTCGAATCCTGCCTCGGGCATGGACGTGTGTGATGTCCTTAGGTTAGTTAGGTTTAAGTAGTTCTAAGTTCTAGGGGACTGATGACCTCAGTAGTTAAGTCCCATAGTGCTCAGAGCCATTTGAACCATTTTGAATAGTACGTTCCGAAACACTTGTGCCCGGACCAGCTCCATACTCGGTCGTCAGATATGCCACATATAGCCGCATACCCTTTACAGAGTGTGCAAGCATCCGACCTCTACGTTCTGTGATAAGATGTGGACACCTAGTTGCCTACTCTTGTTTCATCGTCCTTCAACCACTTTACATAGATGCTCATGGCAATAGCGCGCGAGCGGATGTTCTTTAGCGAGATGCTCGTTTCCACGCGCCGGGTCAGTCGCTTAATCACTGAATTTCACCATCTGCCATTTGCGTCTAAAATTATTCCCTATTCGCCTCAGCTCCACTTAGTATCCTTGCAGCGTTACGTTCTCGCATCGCCACCAGGGGACGCTCAGTTTCGTGGTGGCCATTGATCACAATGTTTAGGCTCTTCAGAGTATACACGGTGAACCCATCAGGACATACACGGTGAATCCATACTCCATCAACCGAAATTTAGGATACTGTTCAGGTATTTTTTTCTGAGTACTTTGGTATCAGGAATCCGTAGTCCACGACGGTTTGTTACAGAATGACAATGTAACTACGAGTTACTCGCTTTGTTGCCCCAATTAGCTTCGTTTCGGTGAAAATACATTAACAACATTGAAAAAGCCTGTAATACATAATCTTCATCAGACAGGAGGATCCGGTTTCTCGTAGGTGTCTATGTGTAGATGCAAAAGTGCTATGATACGGCTGCTGTCGCTACGGAAACAGCTCTACATAGCAGTGTGCCGCTCGCCCTTTGCATTCGGTAAACCCATACATGAGTTGCATATCGGGCAGTTCTTCACTAGTAAACCTATTCACACTGGTGTGGACCACTGCTAACGAACAACTAACATTGTGGGGAAAACAAACCCGAGACAGGACCAAGCAATACTTAATGCAAGCTTGAAGGCGAAAGAATAATGCCCATATTACTGTTGTTAGCATCAGGTATTGTGAGGGAGTCGAACAACCGTGTTTCAAAAACAGAAACACAGCCCTTGGTCCACATTTGCATGGCTGTGCAGCTACCAACAGTGCAATACAGGTATAAAGATAAACCCTTCCTTTCTTTCGGCCTTTGTCCCGCGCCAACGCGGGGTCGGCCGTTGTTATTACGGATTTGGTAGTGTTAGTTGCAGAGGGTGGCCGGGTGCCCTTCTTGACACCATCCCGAACCCCCCGGAATGTAAATAGTGTACCCCAGCTGTCTGTCTAGTGTAAGCCATGGAACAGTGCGAACGTCTTCATATGACTGTGAGTCGTGTAACTGAGGCGGAACGTGGGAACCAGCCGGGTATTCACCTAGCAGGATGTGGGAAACCGCCTAAAAACCACATCCAGGCTGGCCGGCTTACTGGCCCTCTTTGGTGTTCCACCGGGCGGATTCGATCGGGGCCGGCGCGCCTACCCGAGACCAGGAAGCAGCGCACTAGCGCTCTCAGCTACTCTGGCAGGTACAGGTATAAAGATAAATAAAGGGTAAGAAATCAAACGAAATGAAATTACTCTGTAACAAGCAACCGGAGACCACAGGTCTCTTGTTCCAAAATACTCGGAGATGCCCCTACACCAAATCTGAAATTTTGTCAGTGGAATCTGGGTTCAAAATGTTCAAATGTGTGAGAAATCTTATGGGACTAAAGTGCTGAGGTCATCGGTCGCTAGACTTACACGCTACTTAAACTAACTTATGCTAAGGACAAACCCATGCCCGAGGGAGGACTCGAACCTCCGCCGGGACCAGCCACACAATCTGGGTTCACCTTGTACACTTGCACAGTGCACGGAGTAGTGACTTGGTAGCGATGTTAGCTATTTTCAGTTCGATTCCATTTGTGTTTTGAGTGAAGGAAAATGACCGTCTAGTGTGACTGATCTTAATGTCAGGATCCCTACGCTACACACATGTTACTGGTGACAGAACTATGGCACAGTCTTCGAATATCGTTGCTCTACATTTATCCAACAATTAATTCATAGTACAGCGACGCCTTTCATCCAAAGATTCACAATTTAATTCCCCGAATATCCGCGTTACACATTCGTGTAAGTTACACAGTACTATTACGATCCGGGTGTTTGAATTCGTTCGGCGTCAGCTGGATGCTTACTTTATAAGGACTCCAAACGCAAGAGCAATATTCTAGAACTGGGTACACTGTCTTATATCGATATTTCCTCTACATAAACCTACAAGGAATTTAAATCTTCAGTTCACCTCCTCTTCTACTGACTTGGTGTAAACTTTCCACTTCATGTCGCCTGATAATATCTGAATGACTAAACGGTGGCCAGAAATTTGCTGCTAATCTTGAAATCGGGTATTTCCGGGCTATTTCTATTTGCTACGATATTAACTTGCATCTATCCACAGAGTTGTCATTCAGTTAGGAAGAGCTTATTTTGTCGAAGTCATTTCCATACAATCGGCCAATCACAATTCATTTCTTTAGATAACCGCATCGTCCGCAACTTGTTAGCGCTGGTTAGCCTGTCTGATAAATCGCGCATGAACATCTGAGAATGTCTGTGGGTACTAACTCTCGCTATCATCCAATTCCAGTCGTCGATTGTATGCGGAAAGAACAAATGCCGATACTCGTCTTTCAATGCCATAATTTCCCTAATATCCGCGCATGATAGTAAGAGTACCATCTCTCTGAAGCTGTCACGCTGAGTGAACGGATCTGCACCGAATCACACAATCATTTCTTCCTTTTTTAAAAAAATATTTTCTTTTTTTTCGTTGGTTCAGATTGGACCGAAGACCGAAAGTTATGAACTTGTCGAACGAAGATTTTGCAAGCACACTCCTTCTTTGGTTAATTACATCTCCTTGGGATTCGTCTAATATATCTCAGTGTGGCATCTCTCTTCCACACGTCTAGATTTATGGGATCAACTCAGCTTAAAACGCACCGCAGAGATACTTCTACACAGCTGATTACAGTGACTAACGCCGCTTAAATTGTCAAACGATATCGGGTATTTTTATGTATTTACGAGCAATGTATTATACTCATTTACGATGGATGTCAATTATCGTTCTTTACACGACGTGCTGATAGTGTGCTAGTCTCTCTACATTTTATAACATTTGTATAACGCCTTGACATACCTGTATATAAACGCGTCGTTTGCTAAGAGCCTCATTATGTTACACGTCATATACAGCTGCTCCTACCGATGTCGTTCTATGCAACCCGCAATGTTATTTATATCTGGCCTTCAAAACCCAATCGCGAGATTTTCATATTCTCTCGCTCGATAGGGGCAAACTAATAGTCCCACAAAAAAATTAACAGGACCTTTCTGTAGTAAATTTAAAAATGGTTAAAATGGCTCTGAGCACTACGGGACTCAACATCTGAGGTCATCAGTCCCCTAGAACTTAGAACTACTTAAACCTAACTAACCTAAGGACATCACACACATCCATGCCCGAGGCAGGATTCGAACCTGCGACCGTAGCGGTCGCGCGGTTCCAGACTGTAGCGCCTAGAACCGCTCGGCCACCCCGGCCGGCCGCAGCAAATTTGGTGTACGGTAATTAAATTTCGTACTGGGATACGTTTTTGCATGAGATCACAGTTTTCGTGTTATTCAAGACAAACGTACGGAAGTGACCTTCAAACATACCCCAGCCCCACATTCATCCTTCACCAGTCAGAATTTCTAGTATATTGGTCGTGGCACTCCCGCCTACCACTGGACAAAAGCTTCCGACTACACAAACTATTCCCAATATTCGACGTTTTTTGATCTCTCTTTATTGGGCTATTACACTACCAGCGTAGTCGACTATTTCGTTAACATTACTAATTTAAACGTGCCCGTGAGAGTAATAAACGAGAAACAGTTTTTGTAAACTTTACGCTAAAACGAATTACGTTGATAATTGGATCCAAACTTAACACTTACAAACACACCAGTTTCGTAGTCAGCAGATCTGACGAATACAACGATGGAACTGTTTATTTTATGCTGTTAAAATTCACAAACATAATTTGTAAGTACTCGACGAAGCAGGTGACGTCAATAAAGATCAAAAAACTCGAATTTAGGAAATGATTCGTGCAGTCGCATTTTTGTACACTGGTAGGAGGAAATGATACGAACAACATACTAAAAATCCTGATCGGTGGGTGCCGAGTGTGGGAGTAGGGGTGCGTTTAAAGGTGTTTCCCTTGAATAACTCGAAAACAACGGCCTCCAGCGAAAATGTTTTCCAGTACAGAATTTAACTACATAAAATTTCCTGCAAAAACGTACTGTTCACTTTTTCTGTAGGACTAACAGTTTGCTCGTATCGAGTGAGATAATATGAAAATCTCGCGCGTGGTCTCTGAAGTCAAGATATAACATTGCGGTTTGCATAATACGACGTTAGTAGGGACAGCTGAATCACCTTTATATACACGGTGGCCAGAGCCTCTAGGTTCAGTATTATACAGACGGTAAAGGATCATAAACTGAGTACTTTGAGATAACAACTTAACGGAAATGAATATTTCGTTTTCTTATTGACATTATCAGTGTAGCAACAGTTCATGGCAACTCTTCAAAGTAACTACCGCTAGTCCCAAAGTACGCATTACGACGGTCTTAAATACTGTATTCCGGTTCATTGAACAATGCGACCGGCAGCTAGGACCTTACCAACCTATTTCTCTTCACTTTTTACTGCGATTGATACTGACTTCATACGAAACCAGTCACTGTAGCCGTATCCAAGATGTCTGTGCGTGTTTTCAAGGTAAGCTAACCAAAGAGGATGCAGAAACATAAACAGTTTACAAGCATGTGACTCACGCTTTGGCTCTATTAAACATCACGTACAGCCTATAATATTCGTTTCCGACCACTGGTTTATTATTCCGTTAAGATCATTCACCCTCTGCCTAATCCTAAATGAATAGGGCGCCCACACCTTCTGAAGTACTGTGAGTACTGCTGTAGCTATTAAAGAATAACGTTGATGCAGATAGTAACCTCACTGGACAAAATATTAGTCAGCATTTAAAGCAGCACACTGGTAGCTTTCGAGCGTTGTAAAGGGTGCAGAATTGGCATCAGAGAACCATATGACCCTCCATCGCTGATGTGCATCATGAGAGTGAAGTGGTGTATATGTGCAAGTCGGTTGTTGGACTCAGCGCTGGTGGAAAGACATGGTGACGTGTCAAAACAACAGAAATGAGCTACCGTGCTTGGTCGTGCTCGTAACAATATCGTGAAAGTAGTTGTTCGATGTGTTGTATGATCGCGAACTGCACGTGTCTACACGAAATGGAGTACGACTCACAGCCATGAAAAGATCCTAACCGACAGGGGTTGGAGGTGAGTGTCACGACTTGTCAATTACAGTCAGGTTCAAATTCAACAGAACTACTTGTTGCTGTCGGTGACTGGAAGTCCATCTCAAGCAGTTTCCGAAAGAACTCTGCGAAGGAAACTGTGGGCAATGGACATTCGGCGTCGAATACCTCGCAAATGGTCACAGTGGCACACGAAGCTGCACGTCTTCAATGGGTCAGATAACACAGGAACCGGGCAGTAGCTGACTTGAAGCGTGCAGTGTGGTCCGAAGAGTTGCGATTTTGTCCCTCTTTAAATGAAGCGAGGTGTCGACAACACCACGGCCCAAAGAGGTTTTTAACAGGCAATGTGTGGAGGATGTAGTTCAACAAGAGGCGGGTCCGCGATGTTCAGCGTACCATGAGATGGGCCACTCATACACAATACCGTGAACATGAACCAGAGAATTTAACGTTCTCGGTGATTACGTACTGCCCTTTCTTGCACATATTTGTTATAAGTATACTGTACACACTCATTTTCCAAGATTGTAATAGGTGTGTTTGCAAGCCTGCAAACGCACCTTAATTTGACGAATAATGTGGCATCCATCGACTAACCCACTAAATCACCCGATCTAGATCCCACAGTAAATGCCTAGGACTACTGGAACGCCGCGCGGAGTGGCCGCGCAGTTTGAGGCTCCATATCACGGATTGCGCGGCCCCTCCCGCCGCAGGTTCGAGTCCTTCCTCGTGCATGGGTGTGTGTGTTGTTCCTAGCATAAGTTAGTTTAAATAGTGTGTAAGTCTAGGGACCGATGACCTCAGCAGTTTGGTTCCTTAGGAATTCACACACATTTGAACACTTGACTAATGGAACAGTGGATGAAACATAGCAGTCAACTTCTTCACCATTTGTAGCTCTACGAGATCTTATCATCAGTAAGAAGCCTGAGCTGAATATAGCGAATCTGAAGAAATGTCTAGGTTCCATTTCTCACCGAATTGAGACCATAATCAACACTAGAAACGGTGGTGAGTGGTTTGAGCTGAATATGGCAAATCTGAAGAAACGTCTAGCTTCCGTTTCTCACCGAATTGAGACCATTATCAGCACTGCAAACGGTGTTTGGCAATATTAGCGTGATGTGTCCTGAGGTGTCTAATTTCTTGACCAAGCCGTTTTACAGAAGCTTTAGAAATATGTTACATAAGGTTGCTGAAGGTTAGGTGGCTAGATCGAGTACTACTGAAGAGCTACTAAATCGAACTGGGGATAAAAGATCTTCATGGCACAAAATCCCCCCCATGAACCATGGACCTTGCCGTTGGTGGGGAGGCTTGCGTGCCTCAGCGATACAGATAGCCGTACCGTAGGTACAACCACAATGGAGGGGTATCTGTTGAGAGGCCAGACAAACGTGTGGCTCCTGAAGAGGGGCAGCAGCCTTTTCAGTAGTTGCAAGGGCAACAGTCTGGATGATTGACTGATCTGGCCTTGTAACACTAACCAAAACGGCCTTGCTGTGCTGGTACTGCGAACGGCTGAAAGCAAGGGGAAACTACGGCCGTAATTTTTCCCGAGGGCATGCAGCTTTACTGTATGATTAAACGATGATGGCGTCCTCTTGGGTAAAATATTCCGGAGGTAAAATAGTCCCCCATTCGGATCTCCGGGCGGGGACTACTCAAGAGGATGTCGTTATCAGGAGAAAGAAAACTGGCATTCTACGGAACGGAGCGTGGAATGTCAGATCCCTTAATCGGGCAGGTAGGTTAGAAAATTTAAAAAGGGAAATGGATAGGTTAAAGTTAGATATAGTGGGAATTAGTGAAGTTCGGTGGAGGGAGGAACAAGACTTCTGGTCAGGTGACTACAGGGTTATCAACACAAAGTCAAATAGGGGTAATGCAGGAGTAGGTTTAATAATGAATAGGAAAATAGGAATGCGGGTAAGCTACTACAAACAGCATAGTGAACGCATTATTGTGGCCAAGATAGATATGAAGCCCACACCTACTACAGTAGTACAAGTTTATATGCCAACTAGCTCTGCAGATGACGAAGAAATTGAAGAAATGTATGATGAAATAAAAGAAATTATTCAGATAGTGAAGGGAGACGAAAATTTAATAGTCATGGGTGACTGGAATTCGAGTGTAGGAAAAGGGAGAGAAGGAGACGTAGTAGGTGAATATGGATTGGGGCTAAGAAATGAAAGAGGAAGCCGTCGGTAGAATTTTGCACAGAGCACAACTTAATCATAGCTAACACTTGGTTTAAGAATCATAAAAGAAGGTTGTATACATGGAAGAACCCTGCAGATACTGAAGAAACTGCAAAAAGGTGGGAATTTAAGGAGATGGGACCTGGATAAACTGAAAGAACCAGAGGTTGTACAGAGTTTCAGGGAGAGCATAAGGGAACAATTGACAGGAATGGGGGAAAGAAATACAGTAGAAAAGGAATGGGTAGCTTTGAGGGATAAAGTAGTGAAGGCAGCAGAGGATCAAATAGGTAAAAAGACGAGGGCTAGTAGAAATCCTTGGGTAACAGAAGAAATATTGAATTTAATTGATGAAAGGAGAAAATATAAAAATGCAGTAAATGAAGCAGGCAAAAAGGAATACAAACGTCTCAAAAATGAGATCGACAGGAAGTGCAAAATGGCTAAGCAGGGATGGCTAGAGGACAAATGTAAGGATGTAGAGGCTTTTCTCACTGGGGGTAAGATAGATACTGCCTACAGGAAAATTAAAGAGACCTTTGGAGATAAGAGAACCACTTGTATGAACATCAAGAGCTCAGATAGAAACCCAGTTCTAAGCAAAGAAGGGAAAGCAGAAAGGTGGAAGGAGTATATAGAGGGTCTATACAAGGGCGATGTACTTGAGGACAATATTATGGAAATGGAAGAGGATGTAGATGAAGATGAAATGGGAGATACGATACTGCGTGAAGAGTTTGACAGAGCACTGAAAGACCTGAGTCGAACAAGGCCCCCGGAGTAGACAACATTCCATTGGAACTACTGACGGCCTTGGGAGAGCCAGTCCTGACAAAACTCTACCATCTGGTGAGCAAGATGTATGAAACAGGTAAAATACCCTCAGACTTCAAGAAGTATATAATAATTCCAATCCCAAAGAAATAAGGTGTTGGCAGATGTGAAAATTACCGGACAATCAGTTTAATAAGCCACAGCTGCAAAATACTAACACGAATTCTTTACAGACGAATGGAAAAACTAGTAGAAGCCGGCCTCGGGGAACCTACGTTTCTAGCATTTGTAGACTTACAGAAAACTTTTGACAATGTTGACTGGAATACTCTCTTTCAAATTCTAAAGGTGGCAGGGGTAAAATACAGGGAGCGAAAGGCTATTTACAATTTGTACAGAAACCAGATGGCAGTTATAAGAGTCGAGGGACATGAAAGGGAAGCGGCGGTTGGGAAGGGAGTAAGACAGGGTTGTAGCCTCTCCCCGATGTTATTCAATCTGTGTATTGAGCAAGCAGTAAAGGAAACAAAAGAAAAATTCGGAGTAGGTATTAAAATCCATGGAGAAGAAATAAAAACTTTGAGGTTCGCCGATGACATTGTAATTCTGTCAGAGACAGCAAAGGACTTGGAAGAGCAGTTGAACGGAATGGATGATGTCTTGAAGGGAGGATATAAGATGAACATCAACAAAAGCAAAACGAGGATAATGGAATGTAGTCGAATTAAGTCGGGTGATGTTGAGGGTATTAGATTAGGAAATGAGACACTTAAAGTAGTAAAGGAGTTTTGCTATTTGGGGAGCAAAATAACCGATGATGGTCGAAGTAGAGAGGATATAAAATGTAGACTGGCAATGGCAAGGAAAGCGTTTCTGAAGAAGAGAAATTTGTTAACATCGAGTATAGATTTAAGTGTCAGGATGTCATTTCTGAAAGTATTTGTATGGAGTGTAGCCATGTATGGAAGTGAAACATGGACGGTAAATAGTTTGGACAAGAAGAGAATAGAAGGGTTTCGAAATGTGGTGCTACAGAAGAATGCTGAAGATTAGATCGGTAGATCACATAACTAATGAGAAGGTACTGAATAGGATTGGGGAGAAGAAGAGTTTGTGGCACAACTTGACCAGAAGAAGGGATCGGTTGGTAGGACATGTTCTGAGGCATCAAGGGATCACCAATTTAGTATTGGAGGGCAGCGTGGAGGGTAAAAATCGTAGGGGGAGACCAAGAGATGAATACACTAAGCAGATTCAGAAGGATGTAGGTTGCAGTAGGTACTGGGAGATGAAGAAGCTTGCACAGGATAGAGTAGCATGGAGAGCTGCATCAAACCAGTCTCAGGACTGAAGACCACAACAACAACAACATGGCACAAAATGGCTAAAAGAAAGTGTATGCTGATAGGTTACACCGTGAGATATCAAGCAATATCGCAACCCGGCAATAAAAGTGATAAAGTCAAAAAACGGCAACTTTTAGTCACTAAAAAATACATGTGAAGTGCCCCAAAGCGCATGTAAAATATAATGGAATTTACTGGCTACAATAACTACTTGAAATTTAAAGGGAGCTTATACTAATTCAGCAAAGATTTTATAGAGTTGTTCTTTAACGCGTGACTTCTCACTTATTGTGCTTTCCAGTCGCGTCAGCGGAGTTATTTAAGCCTCCTTCCACAATTTTTAACGCCACACTTCACTACATTGCCTGATTAAATATAGTAAGCAGCTTTAAGAAGATGCAGATTGCAGTAGTTATGCACACGACTGACTAGCGTTGAGGGTCGCGCCAAAATAGTATTTGGACTGAAGATCACAGAAGCTAATAGGAGTGGTAATGTTTCGCCAGACTAGACCAACAGCTTCCAATTATACCAAGTAAAGTTGACGAGCCTCCACAGTTTCGACGAACAGATAGCATCCGTCAGAGTTGGCGAAGATGCCCTACATTGGGCCAACAGTTGCCAGGTCGTAGCCAGTAGGGCTGGCGAAGCTTCCCATTACATTGGACCAGACCTCCAAGATCGTATCCAGTAGGACTGTCAGAGCTTCCCAAAACTCGACCAAAAGCACACTGATCGCATCGAGGTTAGCGAAGCATCCCCACACTGTCTGTACTAACGACTCCCAGAACACTTCCTTTGATTCGACAAAGAGCTCCGAGATCGTATGCCACAGGGCTCGCGAAGACTCCCAAAGCTGGAAACAACAGTTTAAGTTCTGATCCAGTAGGGCGTCTCCCAGAGCAGTCCGGCCACCTGGAGCGCGCGAACTCGATCGCCGGCGGCTCCAGCTCCTTTTAGCCGGCGCGGGTGCAGGCTGCGCGGCCGACCTTTCGCAGAGGCGGCGCGCCGTATCGGATTTGGCGGGCGCAGTATTTCCGGGCAGCGCGCGCCCGTGAATCAGCGCCGTGGGCCATTTATACCCCAGACGCGGCGCCTGGCCGCCAGAGCGGTCTGCGGCGCCCTCTCGCCGGCCGCGTGGGGACGGCGCGCGAGCCGGCGCCTAGCGCCACGGCGCTGTTGTGGCCGCTTGCGCAACGCGCAGCACCGTGGCGTCAGGAGAGCTAGTTTCGAGCCAGGTGGTGGGGGTATGGAGGGAGGACGCCGACGGCGCTGGGAAACAGACGGTGGGGAGGGGGGGGGGGGGTACCAGTAGTACATCTGCCAACTTCAACCTTTTTCTCCGGCTGCAGCTCAAAACTCAGTCAGATTTCGTAACAAGGATACGAAGGTGCAAGACATGCACTTATTCTCGTCACGCGAGAAGACTTGGTGGTTGTGGTTTCAGTGCTATGTCACCTCAAAAAATTAAAGTCGCGATTACTGGGCGAGTGATACGCAACATTCTACAATGTTATCTATCGCGCGAGGTGGAAACTGTGACTACAATACTTCTGTGATAAACAGCTGCCTTCAGCCATGACCGAGCGAGGTGGCGCAGTAGTTAGCACACTCGACTCGCATTCGGGTGGACGACGGTTCAATCCCGCGTCTGGCCATCCTGATTTAGGTTTTCTGATTTCCCTAAATCGCTTCAGGTAAATGCCGGGATGGTTCCTTTGAAAGGGCACGGCTCACTTCCTTTCCCATCCTTCACTATTCCGATGAGACCGATGACCTCGCTGTTCGGTCTCCTCCCCCAAACAACCCAACCTTTCAACCATGAATATTAAATGTGCTTTATTTCAAAGGCATTACATCTGGAAAGGCTGTTCAATCAGAATACATATTTTAATTTTATCCTGTACCACCGATCTGTTTCGACATTTGCGTCATTGTTGAGTCCGCGTGAGTCGCATTTACGGAAATGATCTCCTTGTAATTAAC
Source organism: Schistocerca nitens (assembly GCF_023898315.1). Lineage (NCBI taxonomy): Eukaryota > Metazoa > Arthropoda > Insecta > Orthoptera > Acrididae > Schistocerca > Schistocerca nitens. The sequence goes on along the minus strand of NC_064619.1, from coordinate 422,430,977 downwards.
TCAGGCTGCGGTGCCCGATTGTAAGCAATCAATGTACTTTATTACATTTGACGTCCATTTAGACCCTCATCGGGCAAGACAATACGGACATTTAAAGCAGAAAGGAACGAGTCTATATGCAGAGTAAAAGAACCTTCTCGAGTAGGCGGTTAACCTGCTAGCTCAGTGGTTCCCAATCTCTCTGAGGCCATTAACCCGTGAGCGAAATCAGAAATTAGCTCGTACTACCAACCCCCCACCCCGTCCCGTTCCACCATCATACCATTAGCGCCTAACTAAACCTTAGAATGGAAAAGAATTTTCTTTCAAGATTTCTATTTATGAAATGTCGAAAGATAAATGATATTTAGTTTTCGTACGTTGTTTACTATACACGAACTAATGAGTGAATGATGACATTTGTACCGCCTATTTCTAAAACGTCTGTTTATAGAATGAGGAAGCAGTTCCAGGGCATCGCGAGTGCCCTCAGACTAGAAAGCTAACTATACACAGTAAGGGCAGACAGTTGTTACAAAACATGCTCCCTCTGCACCACTGCTTCTCCCTAGCGACACTTGCTTCACCCACAGCCTGCACCTCAATTTAAAATCGACCACGTTAAAATGTGTGCACTATACTTACTGTTTGTAAATAAATAATTGTTGGACTCCGTACTTCTGAAATGGCAGAAATTGGAAGACTTTAGGCTGCCAATGGTTCTGTCTAACCACTATCACCACTAATAATAATAATACTGTGTAGAGCTCACAGCAGTGTTGTAGGTATTACATAATTACTGTCGTCCTGCAAGTTAGTTCGTTTATTGTTGTGAAGTTAATAATGAACTAATTTCCGTTGTGTTGCAAAACTACCTACAACTCGGAGGTGGCATTTTCATGAGACATTTTAAGCATACGTAACATATATTTCGCAGTGTTACTGTGATAGATGATCGGCCCAGAATACAAAGTATATGTGTAGTGGGTGGATTAAGTGAGGAAGATGTTCATACATTTCTTTCACAAGCTATAACCTTCACAACGCTGTCTGACGCGTTAATTAATTTATGTAGTCGGTACAACAGTAATAGTAAATAGCGTTCTTTTAAAAACAATTTAGTTTTGTGACCGTAACACAATACACTCCTTATGTTTTTATCTCTCATTAGATTTGATTTTACCTCCAGGGGGTAATTACCGCCAGGCTGGGAACCACTATTAATACTATATGACTTTACAGTTTATGTGAATACCATTTTACTGCCTTCATGCGAGATGTGCTGCTAACTCCCTGTCGCCGTGCCTCGAAAAAGTGCCGTTTTAAACTTAATATAAACATCACTAGCAAAATGAGTTTTCTAGCAAACTAAAGTGCTATCCATACTCTGTTAGATATATTGGCCAGTAGCTTTCCCCGTCATTTCTATGTAGATGCTCATAGCGACAGAAATGCGATGTGAAATAAAAGAGGTGCAGTATGCGGAAGCCCATTTTCCACATTATAATTTCCCTCTACATTCATTGTTGGTTGGCTTGAGAAGGCATCACTTATTACGACTGCCCATATTGTGCTTATCTAACTACTCATTCCCGCATCTCAGTGTCATCTTCCGAGGGGTAAAATTAGTACATTATCTAATGAGATGATCTTTGATTGCCACTAGTAGTATTACTGAGTTTTTGCTGATTTATTCGCGCTGATGGTTGAAGTGAAGGAATTCCGTCTAGTGGTGCTCCTCCCAATACGGCCGAGAAGTCTTGTTAGTAACATTGCGGTCTGTGCAAAATACAATAGCACATCACAAGAAAACAAGAGGAACATATTTTACTCACGTTAAGTATCTTCACTATGCAGGTATCTTTGACATTAGTGAATGAAAATACCGTAGTGAATACTATTCAGATTAGTATTTAACGCTTTTGTACTTTACAATTTTAACTCACATTCTCTTAATCAGGTTTAGATTATACAAGTTACCTTATTCTAGCATTTCTAGGTATCCCCTTTCCCAGCGAGGGACAGGGGGGAAGGGGGGGGGGGAGGGCAGGGAGAATTGGAAAAGAAACGGATGATGTAAGTTACATTTCCATACTGTATGAGACGCGACTCATTTATTCATCAGAAAGAAGTGTCCTACCGTTGGTGATGTTATATTTGTTTGGATGGACACGAAATTTAAAGAAAAACAGCCCTACCAATGCGAAGGAACCATTTGGCTTCCGCATTCTGCCCACACGAAGGAACTATTTTGGCATTTGCATAAAGTGCTAAACGTGAATCTGTATTTAGCGGCCGGCCGGTGTGACCGAGCGGTTCTAGGCGCTTCAGTCTGGAACCGCGCGACCGCTACGGTCGCAGATTCGAATCCTGCCTCGGGCATGGATGTGTGTGATGTCCTTAGGTTAGTTAGGATTAAGTAGTTCTAAATTCTAGGGGACTGATGACCTCAGAAGTTAAGTCCCATAGTGTTCAGAGCCATTTTTTGTATTTAGCGTGGGTATTCAAATTAACAAGCCACAAATACTTGTACCCGACACAATCACAACCACCGCCTGCTGCAATCATATTTTTATTGTTGTGTCATAGCACACAGTTTTCTGTGTTAGTTCATATGGAGTGTACGTTCAGTACGCAATAAATCATTTCTATGACTGTCTGCGAACCACAGTCTTATTCACAGTTTTGTCGTTTTCGTAGCTGATATCACTAACATAAATTTGTCGGTGGTGCGAGGAACAGTCATCGCCGAAATTTGGCCGTAGAGGGACGGATGGGGTGCAATGTACAGATCATGCCCAACAATGCACCAATCTTCTGGGTTAAACTTCAGAGATCTCTCGTGAATTGACAGTAAGTTTGGATGTTGCTGACGATCTTTCTGTCAGATTGGGATACCAACCACGGCGGTCTGCTTGGTACAGATCGGAAAGGATGGGCTGCGGACTAGAGATGTAACGGTTATCATAGTCTATGGCAGTGGTGGTAATTGTGTAATTATCATTAGTAAATTGTCAGTTAATTTTTTCACATGACAAAATTAATTACATCCTAAGTTACTTCTCTAATTAATGATTATAACATATAATGGAAATACTTTTTTCCGAAATTAAAAGAAACACTAACAGAAAAAACGGCCTTCTGTGTTTGATCAAAGAAAGAGACTCTAAAATTGATAAGTTACTGTATACAGGGTGTCCCAAGAGGAATGGTCAATATTCAGGAATATGGCAGGAAAGATCATTTGCAAAAAAGTCTAGTAAACATGGACTCTAATTTGCGTGCCACTTCTTCATCTTCGATACTATGAAACAAAGTTCTTCTAATGCACTTTCTTCGCTTTCCATATTTTTTGAGGTGGTAGTATGGATCTAAACAAGAAAAAGGGTGTCCAGTAAACGTGGGCTATGAAGTGAATGCCTCCTCAGCTATGAGCGGTTTTTCATCTTAGCTAATGTGCAACACTTCTCTTCTACTGTACAGGTCCTCGAAGCTCTTACATTGTGCATTTTAGAGCCCATAATTACAAGACAATTTTTCCTTAGACCATTTTTTCTTGTTTTCATCCGCGTTACCTCTTCCCAATATATGGAAAGCAAAGAGATTGCAACAGAAGAGAGAGGTTTCACAGTATTGAAGATCAAGAAGTGGTCAAAGTTCTTGAGGTATGCATTTTAGAGCCTACGTTTACTTGACTATTTTGCTTCGTATGATCGTTCCCGTCACATCCCTGAATACTGACCATTCCTCTTGGGACACCCTGTATAAAATTTTGCTTCTTTGAATACTTTTAATCTTTTTTCTGAAGGGTTTCTTGTCCAGTAAAAACAGTTGGTCACTTTTTACTGAATCTAGCAGAGGAGTTAAATACTGTTTTACTATAGGATGGATATTTGGAACTCTGTGGTCACTTTTCACCGATACAAAAGCTCTATTAGACTTCATTATGATCACTGTATAGACTGACTAAGCGGGTGACACATGCAGATTGCTTTCCGCACGGAATAACTGAACAGCGTACGAAAACACCGCACCGTAAAACCGTTACTAGGGCGTATCCAATTTCCAAATCCCAAATACTCTTTTCTATTACAGAATGTTCTTAGGAAATTCTACTTATTTTACCGACAGTTGTCACAACTGAAGTAATTTGTGGACAGCGATATTCGGCTGCAGTGAGCTATTACTGATCACGAGACAGCACATTCCTCAACTAGCCATGGTATAGAGGTAAAGGTGGATAAATGGGCCCCCACTCTGTTTTTTTTATATAACACCTTTTATTTGTAGTATAATCACCTGAAATTAACATAAAACATTTCTCTAGTATGTCCTGCAATAGTTACGACATGTTTTGGTCCAACTTTTTAATATTTAAAACAAAATTTTATTTTTTTCCTGATACTCTGCATTTTGTTGCGTCAAGAATTTGTGCTGGTAATATGGGCCCCAAGGTAGTTTGAAATAAAAAGAAACAAAAATTTTAAGAATATAATTTTATTTATTTTTCTGTATAATGAAAGAAAGATTCACTCTGAACATTGTTAATTAGTCTACTGGTGGGATGATTTTCACAGCCTACGCCTAGCCTATTTACAATAGTCACACACATAAGCATCTTTTTCGCATCCAGCGCATTCGTTTTGAGCCCACATCTCACAGGCTATACATTGGACCCAAAGTTCACCTTTTGTGTCCTTTGAAAAAATCCCTTCACAAAATAGACATACAGCGTCGTCAACACCAGGGACGGAAACACCAACTTTTTATTTCTTGTGCAAAGCTGGTAGGCCATGCGTCTGACGTCATTTCTGGTAAGGCTGTAGAATTTGGATTCCATAATGAGAAGATATTTAACCAGTTCGTCCTCAAGTCCCTGTGGTAAAACCGGTGGAAAGCCTTTGGAGCGTAGAACGAGGGACAGAGTACACTTTAACCGCTTTTTTCAACCCCATTTTTTTCTCTTTAATAGCTACAATAGCATTTGCCATATTTGCTTTGTCCCACGATTGCCGTTTCGATTTTTTTGGGGGGTACAAGATGTGTTCGAGGCATCTGAAACATAAAGAGTAACAATATCTGATTGATTTTACGGGGCCCATAATACCAGCAGCAAAAGGGGCCCATATATCCACCCTCGCCATCTTGGGAAAAACGATCTTGCCTACGGTTAGTTTGGTTCGCAACCGACGTTAATTAACGTAAAACGGTATCCCAACAGCAAGCCAAATACGTACCTTACCTTAGTTCTACTAATAACATGTTAGAAATTTGAGTTTTATTCAAGTAAACAATAACCTTTCAAACTTTTGATGACAGCGAAAAAATTCACAGCACAATACTCACAAACCATGACAGCTACTACGTCTGCGCACTGTACAGTGAAGTTTGGCAACTAGTTTTAGTAGTTCATGTTCTCTCCGCTAGAATTCGTGGCCTGCACTTCCAAATATGTAGGGGGCCCATTTTCCCACCTTTGCCTCTACTGTTGATAACGTTTCTGAAAGGATTTAATGTTTTGGTATTTGAAATTTGCACTGCAAACTTCGAATCATCACCGTAAATAAAGCAACAGATTCAACAATGTCGAAATTGGAGGCGCAATATTAATCGGAAGTTCCAGGTTTTAAAGACTGGGGGGGGGGGGGGGGGGGCAAAGCTCCGTTAAGCTTTAATGTGCGCTATCACCAGTTCCTTCTCTCCCTTTACAATTTCTCGTTGGCACATTAACAATACGAATATGACGCTACATTCTACACGCATTCATTGTGTACAGGAACAAACTACACTTTAGACACGACATTGCGAAGAACTGAGCCAATGTACACTAACAAATTAAATGGAAGAGAAATACCTCGAAATCTGCACAAAACGAAAACGCCGTTCACAGGCCCTGGCAAACCCGTCGATACCGATCGATCGCCGTGTCATCCTCCGCCAGTGTCGTCATTGGATCACTAAGAAGGGGTGTGGAGTCAGAACACTGCTCGCCCGTCCTTTGACAGTTTCGTAGCCTGTGGCCTGGGGCCGGTACTACGTCAGGTAACTCCTCAACTGGCATCACGAGGCTGAGTGCACACCGTGTGAAAATATCGGGAATAGAACGTGAGTCCCTCACATGGCAGTTAGGGAGGGAACCCTACTTATAACTTCTAATATCAATTCCAAAATTTCGATTGTTCGCTATAACAGGTCACAAACAGGTAGTCCAGTCCTTCCTAGGTAGCTTTTCAAATAGAAACGAACAACTTAACATTACAAAAGCTGCCTGAGGGATGTGCATTGCAAAATTATCAGAAATGTGTTCCCTACAAATAATCTGAGAGAGAAAATCATTCAGACATCGAATCCAATATAAATGACGGTCAGAAACAGTCTGAAAAGCTTGTGTGTTGCAGGGTAGATTGTGCTGAGAGGTGATTGTTACGAACAAATCAATACGTTGCGCCGTTTCCGAGTTAATCATCACTGAAGTTAGCCAAACACGCCGCTGCGCGCGCAAATTCAAGCGGCCACTCAGATACAATTAGTGCACTTGTTCCCATCGAGTAGATGACAGCGCACGAGATTGCTCAGCCTCTGCTTCGGGTTCGATCATTTACTAGCGTTCGATGACAATTTCTGTATTTCTGTCTTGTTCGATTTTAGGAAACCAAACGAAGAACACGTTGGGCGACTCGGCCTCTGGCGGACTACTTGAATTAGCGCGCAATGGCACGGTTGGCTATCTTCAATGTTAATTAACTCCGAAACGGCACAACGATTTCTTAACAATTATTTCTCAGCACATCGTACCTTGCAACACCCTTACAAGGTTTTCATACTGTTTCTGATCAGCATGTATATTGCACGTAGCTAGAGGAGACTGGGCAGGAGAGTGCGTTTCATTAGCTCACCACTGTAAAAGTTATGTAGTGTAGTATCCACTGTTGATAAGAAAAGCGATCTGAAACCTGAAAAGCAATACTGTTTCTTTCACCGCAGAAAAAAGGCTTTTAGTCTCCCCCTCTGCTGCAACAGCACTCTGGAAGAAAAGAATCGTTTTCTGTTCTAACCAATCCTAGTCTTATAACGTCTTAAAACCTGTACTCCTCTCTCTTGAACTTGGTTTCGAATACTTTTGTACTATGGTTCAATTTGGAATAGTAAGTTTTACGGCCACAGGCCAGACAGTTTACAACTTTCCTTCGTTTATTGTATGGTTGATGTATTTATAACAAACCTATCAATGAGTTGTATCTCAACGGTACGGTTTTCGGAATTCGCTGACTTACATTCTTTTTCACACTCAACAGCGAGAAAATTGTGATGTTTCGGACAGACTACACACAATACCGCGCGCCACCGACTTTAGGCGCAAGTGACGATGGCTACTCGAGCCGCGGTACAGGATTACCATTTCCTGCGGTCGTGCGTTCTCGGGTTACCTCAACGCGAACACCGGCGCTTCAGAGCACTGCTCATTATGTCGCGCGTGACGAAACAGACGCCGAAGGGTGAGACCTGTTACGAAACGTGTCTGCTACCGCGCTTTGACGACACGACCGCTGACGTCACTGCGCATGCGTCCAGGCGCAACAGGTGGCTGGCACGCTACGTCACTTTTCCAGGCAGTGTCGCTAAGACGTGCCAGATAGTTCACGAAGGAAAAATATGCATGTGGTTTTCTAACACGACTATAACGTAAGAAACAATGCTAGGTACTTGCGCTGAGACACGACTTGAACATTTCCTCAGAACCGAACTACACATTCGTATTACCGAAGAAGCTGCATACCATCAATGACGACTTAAAAGTCGCCGAAACTGCTAAATTTTCTCCGCTGAAAGATATTTAATCTCTTTGAAAGATCCAAGCCGTACCGTTCTAAATAGAAGTTGCTTCCTACAGTACACTGGTGATTCTTCTAATTATTTGTAGCTCTGAACAAGAGTGGTGTAAGATGTGGGGCCTGTAGTACTGATGAACGGAAAGTCATGGTATGGCGATAAGCAGATATACTGACGGAATAGTATTGCGCAAACAAGGTATAAAAGGGCAATGGGTTCGTGGAGTTGTCATTTCTACTCAGTTGATTCATGTGAAAACGTTTCCGACGCGATTATGGCTACACGACGGGACTAACAGACTTTGGACGCGGGATGGCAGTTGGAGCGAGACGCACGGGAAATTACGTTACGGGATTCGTTAGGGCATTCACAATTACGAGATCCACAGCGTCAAGAGCGTGCCGAGAATAGCAAATTTCAGTTGTTTCGCGTACCTCTCACCACAGTCAACGCAGTGGCCGACGGCCTTCATTTAACGACCGAGAGCAGTGTACGTAGAGCTGTCAGTATTACAGACAAGGCACTGGGCGAAACAACCGCAGAATTCAATGTGGGACGTCGTTAAGTACTCGTTAGATCAGTGCGGGGAAACGTGGCGTTAAGGGGCTGTGACAGCAGACGACCGACGTGAATGCCTTTGCTAACACAACGATATCGCCTGCAGCGCCCTGCGGGGCTCGTGACCGTATCGGTTGGACCCTAGACTACTGGAAACCGTAGCCTAGTCAGATGAATCCCGATTTCATGTGGTAAGAGCTGATGGTAGGGTTCGTATGTGGCGCAGACCCCACAAAGCCATGGACCCAAGATGTCAATAACCCACTGTGCAAGCTGGTGGCGGCTCCATAATGGTGTGGGATGTGTTTACATGGCATGGTCTGGGTCTTTTGGGCCAACTGAACCGATCTTTAACTGGAAATCGTTATGTTCGGCTACCTGGAGACCTTTGCAAACATTCATGGACTTCATGTTTCCAAACAACGACAGAATTTTTATGGATGACAATGCGCCATGTCACCGGCCACAATTGTTCGCGATTGGTTAGAAGAACATTCTGGGCAATTCGGGCGAATGATTCGGCCACCAAGATCACCCGACTTGAACCACATCGGACATTTATAGGACATAATCGAGATGTCAGCTCGAGCACATAATCCCGCACCAGCAACACTTTCGCAATTATGGACAGCATGCCCCAATATTTCTGCAGGGGATTTCCAACGACTTGTTGAGCCAATGCCACGTCGAGCTGCTGCACTACACTGGGCATCAGAAGGTCCGACACGATATTAGGAGGTAACCCATGAGTTTTGTCACCTCAGCGTATCTGTGAAGGTAAAGTGCAGTAAAATTTTATGTCACAAATTTAAGCGCTAGATGATTTTTGAACCAACAACTGAGTAATGCAGCCAACGTTAGGCCTACTCAAGACACTGAAACTACCCGTCACAGTTGACTCTTATCAGTTCCATTTACAGAGCAACAGAAAAATTGCAGAATTGAAATAAATTTTTTGGACCATAACGCACCTAACCCGCGCATACACTGAAGCTGACCAAGTAACCAGGTTGCTCTACTATAGTGAGGTAAGCACCGTTACATGTTTCGCCGTCGCTCGAATTACCAGCAAGCAAACGTGACAATTGATCGCCGTGGCAGAAGCTGACTAGAGCATAATACTCTCTGAAAAAAAAAAAAAAAATTTGGTTCTGTATTCTCGCGAGTCGGAGTGGCAATCTTTATAATAAAGGCGTTTCTCGCCGCGGCGACATCTGTTCACGCAATTCCAATCACTAACTTCCTCCTCTCAATGTGAAAATATTTTACTGGCACCAAGCACAGGGAGAAATGATTTTTGTAAAAGAAAGAAAGAAAAAACAGAAAACATAGATCGTGCGGTAATATTTAAGTGTTCATTTTTTCATACGGGCTGTTCAAGAGTGGGACCATAAAGAAATAGTTTGAAGCTGGATCGATGAACGCTCTGGCAGGCACTTAAGTGTGAATTTCATAGTATTCATGTAGATGAAGATTATTGCTGCTCTTTTGGTCTTCAGTCCGACTACTGGTTTGATACAGGTCTCCATGCTACTCTATCCTATGCAAGCCTCTTCATCTCCGAATAACTACTGCAGTCTACATCTTCTGAATCTGATAACTGTAGTCATCTCTTGGTCTCCCTCGACGATTTACCCCCCACCCCACTTCCCTCCGCTATTAAATTGGTGATCCCTTGATGTCTTCTCAGAATGTGTTCTATCAGCTGATATCCTCTTCTAGACGGGTGGTAGGGGCAGAGCATCGAGTGACATTATACTGAGTGCACTATCCGAACATTACCTCGAACAATTAAACAGAGAACCGACTCGTGGAGATAAGATCTTGGACCTACTGATAACAAACAGACCAGAACTTTTCGACTGTGTAAGCGCAGAACAGGGAATCAGTGATCATAAGGCCGTCGCAGAATCCCTGAATATGGAAGTAAATAGGAATATAAAAAAAGGGAGGAAGGTTTATCTGTTTAGCAAGAGTAATAGAAGGCAGATTTCAGGCTACCTAACAGATCAAAACGAAAATTTCTGTTCCGACACTGACAATGTTGAGTGCTTGTGGAAAAAGTTCAAGGCAATCGTAAAATGCGTTTTAGACAGGTACGTGCCGAGTAAAACTGTGAGGGACGGGAAAAACCCACCGTGGTTCAACAACAAAGCTAGAAAACTACTGCGAAAGCGAAGAGAGCTTCACTCCAAGTTTAAACGCAGCCAAAACCTCTCAGACAAACAGAAGCTAAACGATGTCAAAGTTAGCGTAAGGAGGGCTATGCGTGAAGCGTTCAGTGAATTCGAAAGTTCTGGTCTTACGTTAAATCAGTAAGTGGCTCGAAACAGCATATTCAGACATTCCGGGATGATAATGGCATTGAAACATAGGATGACACGCATAAAGCTGAAATACTAAACACCTTTTTCCAAAGTTGTTTCACAGAGGAAGACCGCACTGCAGTTCCTTCTCTAAATCCTCGCACAAACGAAAAAATGGCTGACATCGAAATAAGTATCCAAGGAATAGAAAAGCAACTGAAATCACTCAACAGAGGAAAGTCCACTGGACCTGACAGGATACCAATTCGATTCCACACAGAGTACGCGAAAGAACTTGCCCCCCCTTTCTAACAGCCGTGTACCGCAAGTCTCTAGAGGAACGGAAGGTTCCAAATGATTGGAAAAGAGCACAGGTAGTCCCAGTCTTCAAGAAGGGTCGTCGAGCAGATGCGCAAAACTATAGACCTATATCTCTGACGTCTATCTGTTGTAGAATTTTAGAACATGTTTTTTGCTCGCGTATCATGTCGTTTCTGGAAACCCAGAATCTACTCTGTAGGAATCAACATGGATTCCGGAAACAGTGATCGTGTGAGACCCAACTTGCTTTATTTGTTTATGAGACCCAGAAAATATTAGATACAGGCTCCCAGGCAGATACCATTTTCCTTGACTTCCGGAAGGCGTTCGGTACAGAACCGCACTGTCGCCTGATAAACAAAGTAAGAGCCTACGGAATATCAGACCAGCTGTGTGGCTGTATTGAAGAGTTTTAAGCAAACAGAACACAGCATGTTATTCTCAATGGAGAGACGTCTACAGACGTTAAAGTAACCTCTGGCGTGCCACAGGGGAGTGTTATGGGACCATTGCTTTTCACAATATATATAAATGACCTAGTAGATAGTGTCGGAAGTTCCATGCGGCTTTTCGCGGATGATGCTGCAGTATACAGAGAAGTTGCAGCATTAGAAAATTGTAGCGAAATGCAGGAAGATCTGCAGCGGATAGGCACTTGGTGCAGGGAGTGGCAACTCACCCTTAACATAGACAAATGTAATGTATTGCGAATACGTAGAAAGAAGGATCCTTTATTGTATGATTATATGATATCGGAACAAACAATGGTAGCAGTTACTTCTGTAAAATATCTGGGAGTGTGCGTGCGGAACGATTTGAAGTGGAATGATCATATAAAATTAATTGTTGGTAAGGCGGGTACCAGGTTGAGATTCATTGGGAGAGTCCTTAGGAAATGTAGTCCATCAACAAAGGAGGTGGCCTACAAAACACTCGTGCGACCTATACTTGAGTATTGCTCATCAGAGTGGGATCCGTACCAGGTCGGATTGACGGAGGAGATAGAGAAGATCCAAAGAAGAGTGGCGCGTTTCGTCACAGGGTTATTTGGTAAGCGTGATAGCGTTACGGAGATGTTTAGCAAACTCAAGTGGCAGACTCTGCAAGAGAGGCGCTCTGCATCGCGGTGTAGCTTGCTGTCCAGGTTTCGAGAGGGTGTGTTTCTGGATGGGGTATCGAATATATTGCTTCACCCTACTTATACCTCCCGAGGAGATCACGAATGTAAAATTAAAGAGATTCGAGCGTGCACGGAGTCTTTCCGGCAGTCGCTCTTCCCGATAAACATACGCGCCTGGAACAGGAAAGGGAGGTAATGACAGTGGCACGTAAAGTGCCTTCCGCCACACACCGTTGGGTGGCTTGCGGAGTATAAATGTAGATGTAGATGTCCCACAAATTTCTTTTCTTCCCAATTCTATTCAGTACCTCCACATTATTTACGTGGTCTACCCCTCTAATGTGATGCAGATTAGCGTTTCTTAATCTTTTCATAAGAGAAATTATTTTCCATCTCTTTTTTTAGTGGAACCCATGGTTTCCTTGCGATTATTTGCAACAAAAATAAGTTATTTCAAATAATATTCCTTTATTCCAAAAAGTGATTTTTAAATTAACACGAACGTCCTGAAAGCAACTGAAATTTAAAATAACACTAGCGACCCAATCTTCGCACGGGTAGTATTTAGTACCTACGGGCGGACGACTTGTCTGGAGTAGCGGTGTATAAATACAAATCTTCGTCATGAACCAGTCCTTCTATTAGAGAAAACCGTATCAAAATCCCTACACTAGAGATTAGCGCTCACGTACAGACAGACAGACAGGAAAACGCGGGTGGTGGACTTAAATTTATGAATATATATATATACCTGTGCCCCTGAAAACCAGTGAGAAGGGCCGGATTGAACCACTCGAGATGGGTTGCTGGCGAAAGACCTTGTGCGTATTACGGACAGAAATAGGAACCAATGTATCCATTATGTACGATCTCAGCATTACAAGAAGTTTATCTCCCACGGTCAGTCAGAGATACTTCCAGTTCCTGAGGTACATTCTGAGAAGAGAAGAAAATTGTCATTAAAAATATATTATTTTTTCAAACCAACAGATCAATTCATGGAATCAATACCACAAATAAGAATAATCTGCACAAGGATTTCAAGTCACTTACACTTAACAAAAAGGTGTGCATTATTCAGGAACACACATTTTCAATAACTTGCCAGCAGCCATAAAAAGCTTAACAACCAGTGAAATTCAGTTTAAGAGAAGCCTAAAGGATTTACTGGTGGCCAATTCCTTATACTCCATTGATGAATTTCTCAGTAGAACCATATAACTTCTGCACAATTTCAGTGCAGTAATGTGTCCATTGTAAATAAGTGTGTGTGTATGTGTTTGTAAGTACAATCTAACTTCTGCACTATTTCAGTGCAGTAATGTGTTCATTGTAAATAAGTATTGTAGTAGTTCTATTACATGTTTATTACCTTATAAAAAAACTTTTTTTTATTTTAAATTCAGTGCATTAGTGTTTTTAAAATGATTCTTTCGTACAGTGTTCATTAAAAAAATGACGCTCATTCCACTTGGGGCCTGTGGAAGGTACATTAGCTTATTTGTTTCAGTTGTAAATATTTGTCATGTATTATTGTTTTTCTCACATGTTCTACATCCTGGATGACCTCCTCATTACGGATCAGTTGGAATGAAAGTAAACCCATTCTAATCTAATGGAATAATTTAGAAAAGGCCATCTTACAAGGGAAATAGGAAGCAGAAGGCCATGAAGAAGAGCAGCTAGTAGATCGTTGGATCAAGTAAGTAAGGTTATCGGGCTACCTTTCCATATTATTTAAGAAGAAGAGCTGTCAGTACTTCGTGGTCTTGTGGTTGGCGTTACTGGCTCTCTATCATGGAGCCTGGGTTCGATTCCCGGTCAGTTCGGGACTTTCTCTGCTCGGGACTGTGTGTGTGTGTGTGTGTGTGTGTGTGTGTGTGTGTGTGTGAGCGGGCGCACACATTTTGTCATCGTCATCGAGGTGCAAGTCACTGAAGTGGCGTCAAATAAAAATACTTGCACCAAGCGGACGAAGTCTAGGCCAAATATGCCATACGAAATAATTCAAATAGCTCCGTGCAATATGGGACTTAACATCTGAGGTCATCAGCCCCTAGACTTAGAACTGCTTCAACTTAAACTAACCTAAGGACATCACACACACATCCAGGCCCGAGGCAGGATTCGAACCTGCGACCGTAGCAGCAGCGCGGTTACGGACTGAAGCGCCTAGAACCGCTCGGCCACCGAGGCCGGCCCTATGCCATACGCACATTTAAGAAGAGCTGAAGATCGCTGTGGATGGAGACGTCTAGTCAAAGATTTATTTACTTAAGAAATGAGTTCACAATACTCAGCGATGAGTAAACTGTCTAACGATGATGACAGGTGTACACATTATTAAACGACATTTAAATGTTAAAGAGAAGGCTACGGTCGCAGGTTCGAATCCTGCCTCGGGCATGGATGTATGTGATGTCCTTAGGTTAGTTAGGTTTAAGTAGTTCTAAGTTCTAGGGGACTGATGACCACAGATGTTAAGTTCCATAGTGCTCAGAGCCATTTAAACCATTTGTTAAAGAGATGAGTGATACTTGTTCTTATTTTTGCTTATGTACTTAATATTAGGCTTTATGACTGAAAGTTTAATTTTTTTCAGTATCAAGTACGTTGCGTTTTTATGTTTTGCCAACACACACGCTGAATATCGTGTTTTGTTCATGTATTTGTTTGTGCATAAGTTCGTAGCATTTTTGTGTTGAATGCTGGTATTCCGGTTGCTACAGGTTTATTTATCGATTTTTATTTTTCATTTGTGGTTCACTGTTGTTACTTCAGTATATAATTGTCATTTTGTCATTTGGAAATGGTGAGTAGAGCTGTGAAGGCTAGCAAATGGAGCGCAAAGTGGAGAAATTTTAACATTTCCGACATACTCTTTTGATCGAATTCAGTACAGGGGTGACTGCAGGGGAGGCAGCCAGAAACATTTGCTTCATGTATGGGGATAATCCACTGGACAGAGCATGGCAAGAAAATTACTTTCTCGTCTGAAGGAGGACAGTTTTGACATTAGTGACTCTCCACGTTCAGGAAGACCTTTGGGTTTGATGAATATCGTTTAAATGCATTAATCCACAACGATCCACGTCGGTGTACTCGAGAAATGGCAAATGAGATCACCCCACCATCGCAAGAATTTTGTTCACCGCCAAAATTAAAAGTTGGTGCCAGTCCATAGGAAGAGCGGTCGGGTGACTTAGGTTAGTTGAGGTAGGCCGAGTGAGCTATTTTCCCGCGATTTTCTTTGCATAGTAGAGATAACAGCGGTGTGATGCATTATCCTGTTGGAATTCAAACTTGGAGCCAGTTTGAGGGAGGAGGTGGCAGTCAAATGACTTAGGTTAGTACATGTGACCTATCTTCGCACAATTTTCTTAGGTTTGTAGCGAAACCACAAGTGACCTTTGTTTACCACAAAAATTCAAACTTGGCACCAGTTCGTAGGAGGAAGTGGTGGTCGGGTGACTTAAGTTAGTGGAGGTAGCGCAAGTGAGCTATCTTCCCGCCATTTTCTTTGCTTAGTGGAGATAAATGCAGTGTGATGCATTATCCTGTTGGAATTTGAACTTGGCGCCATTTTTTCGGGTGGAGGGGGGTGTGGCACTTTCCCGTCAAAATTCAAACTTCCCACCATCTTGATTGACGTCATGGTCGCCAACTTGGATGACGTCATGCACTGTTGCCAAGTCTACATGACGCCATCTTGGATACATCTGGCAACAATGCGGAGTGGAATGGTACTCTCTTTGTCCCAGTACTCAGATGTTAAGTCCCATAGTGCTTAGAGCCATTTGAATCTTGAGGCAGCGTAACTGAGGGCACAGAAATACCCCGACTTGACTGATCCAGTGTTTGAGAATGAGAGCACTTAGCGACTTCCAACAAATTTTACACACAATTTCAAGCCTTTAAGAAACGTTTTCTCGCTGACACGCCACAAAAAACGATGAAAGGAAAAACGTCTATCGCTTACTATATTTTTGCTGTTCATACGCTAAAACAGCGGCATCAGACATGACGTTTTAATTTATTACTTTTTTACTAGCGACTGTACTCGCAACAGTTTGCAGACAGTATCCACAAATACCGATGAATGTCCCTGCGAAATTACATCATGGTACGACACACAGTTCAGGAGATATGACGTCATAGATATTCAGATGCGTGAAAAGCTAGGGTCTGCTTAAAATGGCGCAAAACTTCAACATCAGGCATGACCTTTTATTACTCATTTACTACTAACTCTATTCGCACACACTTTGCAGACTGAATCTACATATTTCACTGAATGTACCTGCAAAATTATATCATTATAAGACACATAGTTCCGTAGATATGACGTCATAAACGTTGAGATGCCTCACAAATTTGCTTTTGGTTAAAATGGACTGCAAATTAGCCAGACTACATTCATACAGTGTTTCATTATGAGAGCACTTGGGGACTTGTGCTTAATTTCAAAACTTTTCTAAAATTTTCTCGTTTATGTGTACACAACGTTAAATACTTAAAACATTAACTATTTGTAAGGTAATCAACCGCTTGAAGCTTTTTTATACATGGGAGTTTCATTTGATTCAGGCTACCTCCAATACTTCTCCATATGTTCAGTTTTTACTCTCTTCTCTTCAGCTGTCCAAATTCTTCCTCACTTTCTACGAACTTTTTCATCTTTGTAACTTTCCCTTTTCTGTACTTTGTTTTGCCTCAATATCTTCTTTAGTTCTACCAGTTTCCTTCAGATCTTCGAACACTTTTCTAAGCTAATTGCGTTTCAAAGCATTATATAGTTTTCTTGTCTGTATGCTCGGGCTTATTCTTCCTCTAATACCATCTGTAATATTTTCTATCTTCTACATAACCTTTCTTTCCTTTTCCCATATTTCTTCATTCTATTTGATCGATCCTAAAATTAGTGTCTCTGACTTTACTACTGTCTTGCAAAGATTAATCATTGTATTTATGCAGAGTTATTTTTTACTATAAATTTCTTTTGTGATGTGGACCACAAAATCCATCTTTGGTAGTCTTGCTATGATAGCATCTTCCTGCGTCCCATTAAGCAAGCAGGCTCCAGACATTTTCCTTTGTGGTTAATTTTAATGGTGCAGTCTTGTTGTTTGTGATTATCTCTGTTTTTTCTAAGTAGATTTGTAGTCCTGCTGTTTCTGCTGTTTGATTAAGAATTTGTTTTTGTGCAACCTCTACAATGTCTCCCAGAATTTCTGAAACATCTACAAATGATAAATAGCCAGTTTTGATATTATCCCTGTTATTTACTGATAATAACAATAATATGTGATTCTTGAGTTTCTCCCGGCGTATTTGATAATCAAATTATCCACGGGTGTGCTGACGGTCTATAGTGTCCAACGGGCACAATATTTCGGCGATCATACATGTCGCCGAAATATTGTGCCCGTTGGACACTATAGACCGGCAGCACACCCGTGGATATTTTGATTAACAATAATATGAATCGGTAAGAAGGTAGTGTAATATAACTGGACAAATCAAACACAACTCAGTTGTCGTTCTCAGCGGAGTCATCGTCATAATTAAAAGTAGCGCCAGCGGACAACGTCCGTAGTCCTGGAACAGTTCGAAAGCTACGTGTCTGGACATATGGAGGGCATGCCATTACAAAATTACAAAGAAATCCAGAAACACTTGGATGTGATCAGAACTTGGAATAATGGGTGACAAGTGGCCTCAATATACATATTTATAATTTAAGGCACGTAAATGGAGGAAAGACCTGATATTTGACAAGATCGATATTAGGCACATGAAGCAGTCACAACAATCAACGATTTAAAGGGCAACGACGCCAGTTTACGAGGATAAAGTTAAAATTCATCAGGTTACCTTCCATTCGGAAAGTGGATGCACTCAGCGACTGTGACTTACAAATCAGTTCACATGGTTCAAATGGCTCTGAGCACTATGGGACTTAACTTCTGAGGTCATCAGTCCCCTAGAACTTAGAACTACTTAAACCTAACTAACCTAAGGACATCACGCACATCCATGCCCGAGGCAGGATTCGAACCTGCGACCGTAGCGGTCTCGCGGTTCCAGACTGCAGCGCCTAGAACCGCGTGGCCACTCCGGCCGGCAGTAATCAGTCGTCCTGTTTAGATTTTATTATGCAAATCCAGATTTCGGCTAGTAGCTAGCCATCTCAATGTTCTTTGAATACTAGTAGTACTGGGTAGTATTCAAAGAACTGTGAGTGACGCCCGAACAACAGGGACTTGCATGCATTGAGAATAAAAAATAGTGCATTGAGAATGGCTAGCTGCCCTGGCCAGCACATTCTCCAGATCTCTCACAAATTGAAACGTCTGGTCAATGGTGACCGAGCAACTGGCTCGTCACAATACGCCAGTCACTACTCTTCATGTACGCCAGTCACTACTCTTCATGAACTGTGGTATTGTGTTGAAGCTGCATGGGCAACTGTACCTGTACACGCCATCCAACCTCGGTTTGACTCAATTCCCAGGCGTATCAAGGCCGTTATTACGGCCAGAGGTGGTTATTCTGGGTACTGATTTCTCACGATCTATGCACCCAAATTGCGTGAAAATGTAATCACAAGTCAGTTCCAGTATAATATATTTGTCCAATGAATACCCGTTTATCATCTGCATTTCTTCTTTGTGTAGCAATTTTAATGGCCAGTCGTGTAGTATTACCTGAGAACTTTCTGAGGTTATTCTCCTTTTGAGGTTGTGAAATGCTCAAAATAGTGAAGATAATATTTACTACAGGGTCCATGTTATATATAAAAAAAATAAAAAACAGCGATTGCACTGGTTGACTGCACAGTACTATTGTTAAATCAAACTAAAGCCACAAAATGCAATAAATAAACAGAAAAATCGTGCAAGTAGCCTGGAATAGGGTAAGCACGATCTCATCAGTGCGTCAGGTGTTCACCAGTGACCTTTGATTGTTCACGAACCGTGACACAGGAAGCGTGAAAATATGGTCGCCACATTATCATCTTGCCCCACGGACGAAAAAATAGAAACAGCAGGGCTCAACTTAAGTCGCAGTGACGACATGCTTGTAATAATTATCTTTCTAAAAGTATTTGAGACATCAAATTGATATGATAGCAACAAAAACTTATGTCAAAAACTTCTTTGACTTAGAAGTGTGCTATCTTCTGTAACACAGTCCGCCTCTTTAGCGTAGCGGTAGCCTTACCGTCTACCACGCATGGGGCCCGGGTTCGATACCCGGCAGGGGACTGGATGTCGTGTGTCAGGGGACTGGATGTTGTGTGTCTTTCATCATCATTGACTCGCAAGTCGCCGAAGTGACGTCAACTGAAAGGGACTAACCAAATGGGGCCTCCCGGCCAACAACACGATCATTTCCATTTCCGTAACACACTAGAAATAAGACATGAATAAATTCTGTAGATCTTCTAGCACAAATATCCGCATTACACGGCCTCTACAAAGGGTGAAGAGGTTTTATTTAGGGAGATGGAGATTTTTCTCAAACTATGGCTCTTTCAATTCGTCTTCATGAGAGCGAACGAAAGATGAGATAGAAAAATCATTAATGGTAAGATAAATAACGCAAAATCAAACTGTTGAGCTTACCAGAAGTCACTCAAGAACAGACTCAAAAGAACATAACGATGTGACAAGAGCTGGACGTCTAACCAAACTTTTTAAGAAAAAAAAGATCGGTGGTAATGATACCAAGCAGGCGCAAGGCGACAGGAAAAGATCAACAGGTGGGTGCACGTGCTTATCTGTCGATGGCTCCTCAAACCAGCGACTCTCCTTTCGGAGGATGTCAACGAACTGTGCTGACCCGTTCTTACTTCGAAGTACCTCCCAGAAATCGCTATCACCAGCCGTCGTTCAGAGCGCTTTTACAGTAACTAATCTTCTGTATGCTAGTACAGACCGCGGTGTGTACTTATTACCAATATCAGATATCGCGAAAGCGGCGGTTCAATAAACTCTTTTACTCAGAGTCCATGTGTTATTAGTGTACCTAGAATTAGGAGGTATTATTCGAAAAGGAATCTGTTGCGAAAATAAATTCTCGTACTGTTAAGCGGTGGTCATAATTCAACCTTGTGTTTGTCTTAAAGGCGAAAGTCAAAACGGAAAACGACAAATTATTTACAGTCGCACTATTTACTGTCAAAGGGGACAATGGAGGAACCGCTCGTTGTCGCCGTCAGTAAGGTTCTACAGGACGTCATTTGCCATCATCTGCTACTGATCAGTTAATGGAGTGTCAAATACACACACCAAAAAAAGTTTTGCATCTCCTTGGTGGGTCACGTCATCCGTAACAGCACTTTTCAGTCTATCCCAGGCATGTTCGATAGGATTCACGTGCGGAGAACATGCTGGCCACTCTAGTCGAGCGATGTCGTTATTCTGAAGGAAGTCATTCACAAGATCTGCACGATGGGGGCGCGAATTGTCGTCCATGAAGACGAATGCCTCGCCAATATGCTGCCGATATGGTTGCACTATCGGAGGATGGCATTCACATATCGTACAGCAGTTACGGTGCCTTCCATGACCACCAGCGGCGTACGTCGGCCCCACATAATGCCACCCCAAAACAGCAGGGAACCTCCACCTTGCTGCACTCGCTGGATGGTGTGTCTGAGGCGTTCAGCTTGACCGGGTTGCCTCCAAAGACGTCTCCGACGATTGTCTGGTTGAAGGAATATGCGATACTCACCGGTGAAGAGAACGAGATGCCAATACTGAGCGGTTCATTAGGCATGTTGTTGGGCACATCTGTACTGCGCTGCATGCTGTCGTGGTTGCAAAGATGGACCTCGCCATGGACGTCGGGAGTGAAGTTGCGCATCATGCAGCCTACTGCGCACAGTTGAGTCGTAACACGACGGCCTGTGGCTGCACGAAAAGCTTTATTCAACATGGTGGCTTTGCTGTCAGGGTTCCTCCGAGCCATAATCCGTAGGTAGCGGTCATCCACTGCAGTAGTAGCCCTTGGGCGGCCTGAGTGAGGCGGGTCATCGACAGTTCCTGTCTTTCTGTATCTCCTCCATGTCCGAACAACATCGCTTTGGCTCACTCCGAGACGCCTGGACACTTCCCTTGTTGAGAGCCCTTCCTGGCACAAAGTAACAATGCCGACGGGATCGAACCGCTGTATTCACCGTCTAGGCATTGTTGAACTACAGACAACACGAGCCGTGTACCTTCTTCCTGGTGGAATGACTGGAACTGATCGGCTGCCGGATCCCCTTCGTCTAATAGGTGCTGCTCATGCATGGTTGTTTACATCTTTGGGCGGGTATAGTGATATCTCTGAATAGTCAAAGGGACTGTGTCTGTGATATAACATCCATAGTCTATCTTCAGGAGTTCTGGGAACCGGGGTGATGCAAAACTTTTTTTGATGTGTGTATATAGCTGTATCGGTCTATCTTCGGGAGTTCTGGGAACCGGGGTGATGCAAAACTTTTTTTGATGTGTGTATATAGCTGTATCGATGTGCGACCCCTCATGCACCACGGACCTTCCCGTTGGTGTGGTGGCTTGCGTGCCTCAGAGATACAGATAGCCAAAAGCAAGGGGAAACTACAGCCGTCACTTTCCCCGAGGGCATGCACCTCTATTGTATGGCTAATTGGTGAGGGCATCCTCTTAGGTAAAATAGTTCGGCGGTAAAATAGTCCCCAATTCGGATCTCCGGGCAGGGACTACTCAGGACGATATCATTATCAGGGAAAACAAAACTGGCATTCTACATATCGGTGTATGAAATGTCAGATCCCTTAATCGGTCGGGTATCCTAGAAAATTTAGAAAGGGAAATACAAAGGTTGAAGTTAGATATGTGGGGATTAGTAAAGTTCTTTGGCAGCAGGAGTAGGACTTCTAATCAGGGTTATGAATGCAAAATCAATGCCGGATTAGGTTTAATAACGAATGAGAAAATATACAATGTGATCAAAAGTATCCTGAAACCCCAAACATACGTTTTCATTATTAGGAACATTGTGCTGCCACCTACTGCCAGGTACTCCATATTAGCGACCTCAGTAATCACTAGACATCGTGAGAGAGCAGAATAGGGTGCTCCGCGGAACTCACGGACATCGAACGTGGTCAGGTGGTTGGGTGTCACTTGTGTCATACGTTTGCAAGCGAGATTTCCACACTCCTAAACATCCCTAGGTCCACTGTTTCCGATGTGATAGTGAAGTGGAAACGTGTTGGGACTCGTACAGTACAAAAGTGTACAGGCCGACCTTGTCTGTTGATTGACAGAGACCGCCGACAGTTGAAGAGGGTCGTAATGTGTAATAGGCAGACATCTATCCAGACCATCACACAGGAATTCCAAACTGCATCAGGATCCACTGCAAGTACTATGACAGTCAGGCGGTAGGTGAGAAAACTTGGATTTCATGGTCGAGCGGCTGCTCATAAGCCACACATCACGCCGGTAAATGCCAAACGACGCCTCGCTTGGTGTAGGGAGCGCAAACATTGGACGATTGAACAGTGGGAAAACGTTGTGTGGAGTGACGAATCACGGTACACAATGTGGCGATTCGATAGTAGGGTGTGGGTATGGCGAATGCCGGTGAACGTCATCTGCCAGCGGGCTTAGCGCCAACAGTAAAATTCGGAGGCGGTGGTGTTATGGTGTCGTCATGTTTTTCATGGATGGGGCTTGCAACCCTTTTTGTTTTGCATGGCACTATCATAGCAGAGGCCTACATTGATGTTTTAAGCGCCTTCTTGCTTCCCACTGTTAAAGAGCATTTCGGGGATGGCCATTGCATCTTTCAACACGATCGAGCACTTGTTCAAAATGCACGGCCTATGGCGGAGTGGTTACACGACAATAACATCCCTGTAAAGGGCTGGCCTGCACTCAAGAGTCCTGACCTGGGTCCTATAGAACACCTCTGAGATATTTTGGAACGTCAACTTCGTGCTAGGCCTCACCGACCGACATCGATGCCTCTCCTCAGTGCAGCACTCCGCGAAGAATGGGCTGCCATTCCCCAAGAAACCTTCCAGCACCTGATTGAACGGGTGTCTGCTAGAGTCAAAGCTGCCATCAAGGCTAAGGGTGGGCCAACACCAGCATTACCGATGGAGGGCGCCATGAAATCGTACGTCTTTTTCAGCCAAGTGTCCGGATACTTTTGGTCACATATTGTAGGAGCGTGGGTTACCGTAGTGAAAGCATTATCGTAGGCAAGATAGACACGAAGTCCACACACGCCACAGTAGTAAAAGTTTATATGCCAATCAGCTCTGCAGATGACAAAGAGATTGAAGAAATGTATTATGAGATAAAAGAAATTATTCAGATAGTTAAGGGAGACGAAAATTTAATTGTGATGGCGGACTGGAATTCGATAGTAGGAAAAGGAAAAGAAGGAAAAATTGTGGGTGAATATGGACTGGGGGAAAGCAATGAAAGAGGAAGCTGTCTGGTAGAATTTTGCACAAAGCATAATTCAATCATCGCTAACACATGGTTTAAGAATCACGAAAGAATGCTGTATACGTGGAGGAGACCTGGAGACACCGGAAGGTTTCAGACTGATAATACAGAGATTTCGGAACCAGATTTTAATCTGTAAGATATTTCCAGGTGCAGATATGAACTCTGACCACTATTTATTCGTTATGAACTGTAGATTCAAATTGAAGAAACTGGAAAAGGGTAGGAAATTAAGGAGATGGAACCTGGAAAAGCTGAAAGAATCAAACATTGTTAGGATACTTCAGAGGGAGCATTATACAACTGTTGACTAGAACAGGAAAGGGGAAACCAGTAGAAGACGAATGGTTAGCTATAAGAGATGAAATAGTGAAGGCAGCAGAGGATCAAATAGATTAAAAAAAAACGAGGCCCAATATAAAATCTTGGAAACACAAGATATATTGGATTTTTATTGAGGAGAGAAGAAAATATAAAAATGCAGCAAATGAAGCACGCGAAAGTGAGTACAAACGTCTAAATATGAGATTCGCAGGAAGTGTAAAACGGTTAAGCAGGAACGGCTAGAGGACAAATGTAAAGATATAGAAGCGTATACCACGAGAGGAAAGATAGATACTGCCTACAAGAAAATTAAAGGGGCCTTTGGAGAAAAGAGAAGAAGCATCTGTATGAATATGAAGTGTTCAGATAAATAACCAGTCCACAGCAAAGAAGTGACAGCTGTAGGTGGAAGGATATAAAGGGTCTGTACAAGGGAGATGAAGTCGGAGGCAATGTTATAAAAATGGAAGAAGACGTAGTTGAAGGGGAGACAGCGAGACATGATACTGCGGGAAGAATCTGACAGAGCACTGAAAGACATAAGTCGAAACAAGGCCCTGTGGGCAGACGACATTCCGTCAGACCCACTGATAGCTTTGGGAGAGCCAGCCATGACAAAACTCTTCCATCTGATGTGTAAGATATATAAGACACGCGAAATACCCTCAGATTTCAAGAATAATGCAATAATTCCAATTCCAAAGAAAGCAGTTGCTACTAAGTCATGGTTGCAAAATAATTCTCTGCAGTGGAACGGATAAACTGGCAGAAGCCGACCTCGGGGGAGATCAGTTTGGACTCCGGAGAAATGTGGGCACTCGCAAGGCAATACTGACTCTATGACTTATCCTAGAAGATAGGTTAAGGAAAGGCGAACCTACGTTTAAACCATTTGCAGACTTAGAGAAAGTTTTTGACAATGTTGAATGGAATACTACCATTGAAAATTTAAAAGGTAGCAAGGGTACAATCCAGGGAGCGAAAGGCTATTTACAACATGAACAGAAACCAGGCGGCAGTTATAAGAGTAGAGGGCCGTGAAAAGAAAGCAGCGATTGAGAAGGCAGTGAAACAGGGTTGTGGCTTATCCCTGATCTTATTCAATCTGTACAGTATGCAAGCAGTAAAGAAAATAAACGAAAAACTCGTAGAAGAAATTAAAGCTCAGGAAGAACAAATAAAAACTTTGAGGTTTTCCACTGACACTGTAATTCGGTCAGAGACAGCAAATAAGTTGGAAGAGCAGTTGAGAGGAATGCACAGTGTCTTGAAGGTGGGTATAAAAGCGAAACAAGGATAATGGAATGCAGTCGAATTCAATCAGTTGCTTCTGAGGGAATTAGATTAGGAGACACTTAAAGTAGTAGGTGAGTTTTGTTATCTGGGCAGCTAAATAACTGATGATGGCCAAAGTAGAGAGGATATAAAGTGTAAGCTAGCAATGACAAGAAAAGTATTTCTGAAGAAGAGAAATTTGTTAACATCGAATATAGATTTAAGTGTTAGGAAGTCTTTTCTGAAGGTATTTGTCTGGAATGTAGCACGTATGGAAGTGAAACATGGACGATAAACCGTTTGGATGAAAAGAGAAGTTTTCGAAACGTGGTGCTACAAAAGAATGCTGAAGATCAGATGGTTCGATCACGTAAATAATGGGGAAGTACTGAAAAGAAATGGGGATACAAGACATTTGTGGCACAACTTGACTAGAAGAAGGGATCACTTGATAGGACACATTCTGGGATATGTAGGGATCGCTAATTTAGTATTGGAGGGAAGTACGAGTAGCAAAAATCGTAAAGGGATTCATAAGGATATAGGTTGCAGCAGATATTCGGAGATGAAGAGGCTTGCATAGGAAAGAGTAGTATGAAGAGCTGCTTCAAAGCAGTCTTCAGAAGGAAGACCACAACAAGAACAACAACAACAACAACAACATCGGTGCGCGGAGCAGATAATAACTTCCACCATCAGCGAAAGATCTTGCAAACAACTCGAAATTTTGGTGCTACGTGTAATCACTAGCGGGTCAAAGCCTTCTATGCAGCCACGACCAGTCTGATGTGGCAGTAGACGAGTAGTTGAAGTTCTAATTTCATAATAAATGAAAAGCACCAGTTTGCTTTTGTTCTACAATATAATATTCAAATTTCATGTTAAGAAATCATTTAATTAGGATGGTACAGACATACTCTGGTGTCACCACCAAGGAGACTCCAATAAACAAGACACGGAAATAGACATCCCTGGTGTAGAGAGGCGACTGAAAGAGTCGAAAGTAAATAAGTCTCCAAGTGTGGACGGAATCCCAGTTCGGTATTATAGAGAGTAATTTGAGGCATTAGCTCCTTACTTACCTCCAATTCAAGGATTGCGCTTTTCGTACATTATGTACTTCGAACCATGGATGAAGGGCAGCAGGCAGATTCCATATTCCTAGATTTGCGAAAAGTGTTTGTTGCAGTGCCCCCCTGCAGACTGTTAACGAAGGTACGAGCATACAGATTAGGTTCCCATACATGTGAGTGGCCCAAAGACTTCTTAGGTAACAGAACCCAGTATGTTGTCCTCAACGGCGTGTGTCCATCAAAAACAAGGCCATCGTCAGGAGTGCCCCAGAGAAGTATGACAGAACCGCTATTATTTTTTATATGCATAAATGATCTGACGGACAGGGTGAGCAGCAATCTGGAGCTGTTTGCTGATGATGCTGTGGTGTACGGGAAGGTGTGACCGTTGAGTGATTGTAGGAGGATTCAGGATACTTACACGATATTTCTATTTGGTGTGATGAATGGTAGCTCGCTCAAAATGCAGAAGAATGTAAATTAATGAAGATGAATAGGAAAAAGAATCCCATAATGTTCGAATACAGCATTAGTAGTGTGCTTCTTGAAACAGTCACGTCGATTAAATATCTAAGCTGTGAGGTAACGGGCGATTTGTGGCGCCCTGAAAATATTCTAAGTTCGGAGTTGGCGTGGGCGCACAGGCCGCTCGGCAAGCCAGGGCTCGTCAGCGACCGCGTGTTGCCGTACGTTAGCCGGAGCAAGATGGGTAGCCCCAGCGCGTGGTCCAGGCCGACCACGTGTCTGGGAATTACATGTTGACGCTGTGTCGCGGAATGGACTTCGTGTCGATGAAGGAGATTTGTATGCCGCGGAGTGCCAAAAATGGCGGACTTTGTGAAACCATAATGGCAGACATTAAACAGCTCATCTAGAAATTAATAATAGCCAGAGGAATCATGATACCTTAAAAATAAACATGTACATTACCATTATTTGCACGACGATTCTGATGGTGTAATCATATTTTCAATATCTTTATTAGTTTAAAGTTTAGTATCTGACTGTAAACTATACAAATAACACGAATTTTCCAAAATCTAAACGGTTCATCCGATTCTGTCGATCGACGTGTCTTTAGAAAGCTATTGGTGTAAACGTAAATTGGTCTGAATTACAGGTATGAAACTTGAATACTACATGAGTTATTGGAGGTCAAAGTGGCCGATTACTATTAATCGCGTCAGGCCATTAAGTTACACGAAAAACCGGTAGCACCAGGCTTATAAATATATTTATGTCTTTGCTTATATACGATATTTACTATTCATGAAGATATTGGTCAATTATTTACTTTGTTTTAGAAAGCACAGAGACATTAGGCTACTGGCTTACTTCTGTTCTATTCCTTTGATATATGTTTATTTAATTTACGTATTTAGTAATATGTGTTGGAGCGTGTTTATGGTCCAACCGTAGGAATATTTATTTAATTTTAAGTTATTTAAATGTAAATACAGTATTTCGAATGTGTTTCATTATGTTAGTGACTGTGCGTTGGCTTGGAGACGGGGCGGGAGCGCTCTAGCCAATCACAGCGATCGTTCCAAAAAGGACACGTGGAGAGTGGGGGCGGAGCATCTTTTCGAGAGAGGACAGGGGAGTTTTGGACAGTGCGGCGCGAGGGACAGTACGGGAGAGGACAGGGGAAAGTGCTGGGCAATACGGCGCGACGGACACAAGGTCACGGGAAAGACTAGGAGACTGGATCAGTTTGCGCATGGTCGCGGGAGATAGAAATACGAGTTTGTAGTGCCGACTTGTGCTCTTGTGAGATTTCAGTAGCTTCTGCAGTGAAGACGTAGTATGCGTTTAGAAGTGAATATCTCGCGAGCTATGTTGTTGTTCATACCTAATTACGTGAAGTAGGAATCTATTGTTTCCCCTGTTATTCAACTTATATTTTATTTAATTGCTGGATCATCGATACCAATAAGTGTTTTACAGTAATAAAGGGCATTCTTAAAGGTACTTCTGCTATCGTACTCATCATTTAAAGTCGTTAAAATAGTACCTGCAGAATTTATTTAATTGCAATCTTTCATTTATAAATGTCTATGTTACGTTCAAAATTCGCAATTGCCGAGTGATAGGAACCTTCGACCATTCAATTCACGTGTCTATTCATACTATATACTGTAGACTCATCAGTATTTGGCTTGTAATGCGGCAACTACGTATCCCAGCCCCTAGACAACGAAACCAGCCAGAACTTTGAATATTTCAACTTTGAGTCAGAGGGTACGTAGTTGAGGGCCACCCATTTCATCATTTTTCATTCAATTTGCCCGCAAGGCGTAACATTACAAAGCAGCATGAAATGGAACAAGCATTTAAGGATAGTAGGGGAAAAGCGAATGTTCGATTTCGATTTATTGGGAGAATTTTAAGAGCGTGGTTCATCTGCAAAGGAGACCAAAATAGAACACTAGTGCGATCCGTTTTTGAGTACAGCTCGAGTGTTTGGAATGCCTGGAATCCCCACCAGATCGGATTAAAAAAAAAAATGGTTCAATTGGCTCTGAGCACTATGGGACTTAACTTCTGAGGTCATCAGTCCCCTAGAACTTAGAACTACTTAAACCTAACTAACCTAAGGACATCACACACATCCATGCCCTAGGCAGGATTCGAACCTCCGACCGTAGCAGTCGCGCAGTTCCGGGCTGAAGCGCCACCGCGGCCGACGGGATTAAAGGAAGACACCGAAGTAGTTCACAGGCGGGCTGCTAGATTTGGTACCAGTAGGTTCGATCAGCAGATGCTTCGGGAACTCAAATGGTAATCCCTAGAAGGAAGGTGACGTCCTTTCCGAGGACCACTACTCGGAAAATTTAGGGAACGGGTATTTGAAACTGACTACAGAAAGACTCTATTACTGTTAACGTACGTTATGCATGAGGATCACAAAGATAAAAAAAGAGAAATCAGGGCTCTGCCGGAGGAAAACTGTCGTTTTTCCTTCACTATTTGCTAGTGGTATAGGAAAGGAAATGACTAGTAGGGATATAAGATATCCTCCGCCATGCACTTTACGGTGGCTTGCGGCCGGCTGCTGGTGGCCGAGCGGTTCTGGCGCTACAGTCTGGAACCGCGCGACCGCTACGGTCGCAGGTTCGAATCCTGCCTCGGGCATGGATGTTTGTGTTGTCCTTAGGTTCGTTAGGTTTAAGTAGTTCTAAGTTCTAGGGGACTTATGACCTCAGCAGTTGAGTCCCATAGTGCTCAGAACCATTTGGTGGCTTGCGGTGAATGTAAGTAGATGTAGATCCTGTCGATGACAAGTGATTATGGAGCGTAATATCTTGTTTTTTGTTGTTACGGATGGGTTCAAATCAAATGGCTCTGAGCACTATGGGACTCAACTGCTGAGGTCATTAGTCCCCTAGAACTTAGAACTAGTTAAACCTAACTAACCTAAGGACATCACAAACATCCATGCCCGAGGCAGGATTCGAACCTGCGACCGTAGCGGTCTTGCGGTTCCAGACTGCAGCGCCTTTAACCGCACGGCCACTTCGGCCGGCTTACGGATGGGTGTAGAGTGAAAGGAACTCGGGGAGGAAAACCTCTTGCAAGCAGATAATTTCCTACTCTCGAATAGCGCTGAAACCTGTTTGAGAAGAGCGATTTCCTTCTCAAAATCGACAATACGTGGTGGGTATGCATTACAAACCAGCACGTAAATAAGCCGCCAACCACGTAGCGAGTGGGTCGCTGACGTCAATAACCAATTTGTCCGTGCCGAGTGTAGGAAACCTGAGTATGCTGAAGCCTTCGCGTGGACAGAAACAGGGGCGATGTTGTTGTCTGGTAATATCAATTCTCACCACGCTCAGTGATGTTATAGCTGTCGATTTTGTGCTTCCGTTTCCCCTTAATAATTATTTTACTATTTTCTTTGTACAATGGTTGGATGAGGACTTGATGTTTTTCCTACGCACATTAGAGTCCCAATATCCTCAGGCCTATAATGTACATAAGTAAGAACTAAACAGATGGAAAATGCTTTAAATGAAAACCCGGGGAAAGGGGTTTTTGGTATGGTTGGATGACACTGACTATTCTTTCAGTTCCTTGAATGCGGAGACTTTACCATACAACCTTTATCAAATAAATCACTATCGATTTTGCTTTGGTTATCAATAAACTCTTTTATCATTGCCAGTTCGTTAATTTTGTTCCTATATTTCAACCTTTTGTTATAAAGATTGTCCCTTGATCATCGGTCAGATGTCCAAGTGCAAAGCAGACAATCTCACAAACACGCGCACTTTTGAAGCTGACATGTAAATGAAAATGACCACTCATAACAGGCGGGTGAAAATATACGAACAACATGCCTGGGGCGCCACACGCTACAGTAGACAACACTTAACACAAGTAGTCGAGTGAGATTAACACAAGTAATCGAGTGAGACAAAACAGCTGATCGTGTAAAAGGGGGTTTGGGGAGGTGGTAACACAAGCGAAGAGACTAGGACGTATCTGAGTCTTACTCGAACAGTTTCCAGATACTTATTTTTTAGGGCATATCTGCATGTTTGTGCGGACTGTGGAGGGAAAGGAAGTGCAGAACTGTTTGGGGCAACCAATTTCTCCTGCCACCGGCGATCGAGGAACATGTTGTGAAGTGCGTGTTGGGTAACACAAGACCTGTACGCGCGTGTGTTTTCCAGGTGGACATACATTGAAGCGCCAAAGAAACTGGTATATGCATGCGTATTCAAATACTGAAATACGGCGCTACGATCGGCAACGCCTATATAAGATAATACGCTTCTGGCGAAGTTTTTAGATCGGTTGCTGCTGCTACAATGACAGGTTATCGAGATTAAAGTGAGCTTGAAAGTGTGTTATAGTTGGCACACGACCGATGGGACACAGCATCTCCAAGGTAGCGATGAAGTGGGGATTTTCTCGTACGACCACTTCACGAGTGTACCGTGAATATGAGGAATCAGGTAAAACATCAAATCTTAGATATCGCTGCGGTCGGAAAAGGATCCTGCAAGAATGGGACCAACGACGACTGGAGAGAATCGTTCAGTGTGACAAAAGTGCAACCCTTCCGCAAATTGCTGCAGATTTCAATGCTGGGCCGTCAAAAAGTGTCAGCGTGCGAACCGTTCAACGGAACATCAACAATAGGGGCCCGACAACATCGAAATTGGACTGCTGATGACTGGGAACATGTTGCCTGGTCGGACGAGTCTGGTTTCAAATTGTGTCGAGCAGATGAACGTGTACGGGTATGGAGACAACCACGTGAATAATCGATGGACCCTGCATGTCAGCAGGGGACTGTTCAAGCTGGTGGAGGCTCTGTAATCGTGTGCAGTTGGAGAGATATGGGACCCCTGATAGTCTAGATACGACTCTGACAGGTGACACGTACGCAAGCATCATGTCTGATCATCTGCATCCATTCATGTCTATTGTGCATTCCGACCCACTTGGGCAATTCCAACAGGGCAATGCGACACCCCCACACGTCCAGAATTGCTACAGAGTGGCTCCAGGAACACTAATGAGTTTAAACACTGCCGCTGGCCACCAAACTCCAAGACATGGACATTATTGAGCATATCTGGGATGCCTTGCAACGTGCTATTCAGAAGAGATCTTCACCCCCTCGTACTCTTACGGATTTATGGACAGCCCTGCAGGATTCATGGTGTCAGTTCCCTCCAGCACTACTTCAGACATTAGTCGAGTTCATGCCAAGTCGTGCTGCTACAATTCTGCGTGCTTGTGGGGGCCCTACTCGATTTTAGGGAGGTGTACCAATTTCTTTGGCTCTTCAGTGTATATTCCAAACGTAGGTACGACTACAGAGAGGGTTGAATGATGTTCTGGATGTATGCTGCATATCATTGCGGAGGTAGCCAGGATTAGATTTCGGGAATGCTTTTCAAGAGATGGACATCATACTAAAGGGAACTTATAGCTGAAGACTAAAAGGCACTGTATAAGTTATTGTGGTCCATTCAGGTAGCTAATAAATTGTAACAATTATCATCATGCTGAAAGGAGCCAATAATTTTTTTGTCGATGGTACCTCCTTGGAGACGTGTTTGTATGGCAGTAAACGTTGCTTAGAAATTGCAGTGAACATTTGCGCATACATGTCGGCAATCCACGTCTTTCCAATAAGTGGGATCATTTCAAACAATAACGCGTTAGTGAGTGGGGGAAACAGCACATGACCGTAAGGAAGAGAGTAGAAGTAGGTGGAAAACAATTTCCATCTTGCTCAGTGCTGACAACACAAGCCAGCCCAATGGTTTGATAGAAATGACAGGCAAAACTCATAAGGTTTCGGGAAGCACAGAATACGAACGTTTATGTCCAAATATGATACTTATTAATAGTAATGAATATGAATCAAGCTTGTAACAATGTTCGATCGCTAAGTATGGTAGGCCAGCTGCTACACGAAGTTTATCGACAGTAAAAATTATCACACTCACGAAATGTGGCCAAGAAAATTAGAGTTCTTACAGCCAAAAATAGTAGATTTCTGGAAACTGTTTTAATCACTCAAGCAGGCATCTGATATAAATAATCTGAAGTTTCCTCGATTTCTGAATAGAACTTCAGCCGTGATGACAAGACAGCTATGGACTTCTTCTGGCTTTTCTCAAATTCTTCGAAAATTAAGCGTTTAATCGAAAATGTCAAAACTGCCTAATATGGAGAGCATTAAATTCCGCATCGAATTACGTATAGTGAGTTTGCACGACCATTTCGTTACAAATGGTGTTCTAGATTTGTTCCGAGAGATAGTACCTGTGTTTGACCGGGTGTTCATTATGATTTCATGTGTGAATCGCTGTGATACTCCTTTGGTGAAAATAAATAAAAGCATTTACTTCAGCGTTAAAATTTGGGGTACTTTTCCATTGTTTCACGAAAAATAGTATGTTCCAAGCAAACTGGTACAAGGCGCAAGGACAGAAACAGTAGTCATGAAAGAATGCACTCCAAATATATTATTGCAAAGAACAAGATGGCAGAGACCCATCATGGTACACAAACAACATTATGGAACTTCTTAAGATATGGCGTCTTCTCCGTAATAGGTATAAGGCAAAGTTTAACCCTAAGACAGACAAATGCTGATCGAAACGTAGGTGGCAGTCAGAAAGGCAATACGTTAAGCGGTCAATAACAACCGAAGCAAAACATTATCACAGGAGCTCTCCCGAAACCCCACGAAATTTCGGTAGTACATTAAGGAAGTCAGTGGCAAAAAATAAGTATTCAGACACTCGTTGTCGAGACAGGTATAGAATAGGAAAACTAAAGCCGAAATGTTAAATTCCATGTTCAAATGCTCCTTCAAAAAGGAAGATTAAGAAATATTGTCGCCATTGAGTAACCCTTCTGATACAAAGATGAGTGACATAGTAATCAGTTCTAGCGACGTTAAAAACCGCTAAAATCTCTAAAGCACAAATTAGCTCCAGGGCTCGATGGGGTCCGTTTCTACCCAGAATTTGCGATTGAATTAGCCTCCCTCTTAACCATAATTTACAGCGGGTCCCCTGAGCAAGAAATTGTTCCTAGTGATTGGAGAAGAGCTCAAATCACATCCATCTATAAAAATGAAAGTAGAATGGATCTACAGAACTACCGCCATGTATCGCTCACGTCGATGTGCAGCAAATACTAGAACATATTCGGAGCTCAATCATGTTGATCTGCCTGGAACAAAATAAACTTCTCCATGGAAGCCAATATGGATTCTGGAAGTATCGATCATGCAAAACCCGACTTTCGCTTTTCGCACGTGATACCCCACATGCCAGAAATAACCAGATGGACTCAGTGTTTCTAGACTTCCGAAAGGCATTTGATCACGTGGTACATAAACGCATGCGACATAAAATACGCTCGTGCGGAGTATCAAGCCAGATTTGTGACAGGATCGACAATTTTTTGACAGGCAGAATGCAGCACATTATCCGGGTTGGAGAGTCTTCCTCAAATACGTGCCCCAGGGGAATGTAATACCACCTTACTGTTCATGTTGTGCATTAATGCATTACGGGAGAAGATCGACATCAACCTTAGACTTTTCTCAGATGCCGCGGCTATTTACAAGGAAATTCTGTTCAAATGACTCTGAGCACTATGGGACTTAACATCTTAGGTCATCAGTCCCCTAGAACTTAGAACTAGTTAAACCTAACTAACCTAAGGACATCACACACATCCATGCCCGAGGCAGGATTCGAACCTGCGACCGTAGCAGACGCGCGGTTCCGGACTGCGCGCCTAGAACCGCGAGACCACCGCGGCCGGCGGAAATTCTGTCTGACAAGAATTGTAGTAGTATCCAGCTAGAACTTCACAAAGTATCTGAATGGTGCAGCTCTAAATGTAGACAAATGTAAAGTAGTGCACTTCACGAAACATAAAAGCGTAGTAGCCTCTGATTACAACATAAACGGTACGCAAACTGGAATCAGTCTTGCCACACATATACTTGGGAGTAACTGTGTGTGGAACGATCGTCTGGGAGCAGTCGTGGGAAAAGCAGTGGTATGACTACAAAAGAAATTTCTGAAGAGATTCTTATACGGGTCAAACTTGAATACTGCGCAAGTATGTGGTACGCTTATCACGCCGAACTGGCGGGAGACAAAGAGCGCGTGTACCAAGAAGGGCAGCGCGAATGGCCACTGCTATGTTTGACTGGGAAGAGAGCGTAACAGTTCAGCAGAAAAAAAACCTCAACTGGGATCACTCGAAGAAATAAGTCGCATATCACGTGAAAATCTACTTAAAACATTCCAAACGCCAGATTTTATGGCAGAAACAACGTACATTTTTCGGGCATCTATGAATCGATTCCGTGAAGATCACGAAGATAAAATTAAGGAAACAAGAGCTTGCACGGAGGCATACAAGCGGTCTTTCTCCTTACGCTCCATTCCTGAATGGAATAGGAGGAAACCACAAGACATGGTACAATAAAAACTACCCTCTGCCGCGCACCTTATAGTGATTCGCAGGGTTTAGATGTAAATTTTCATGTGGGATCTGAGAAAAGACCCATAAAGTCTGCCACTGGTATTTTGTGAACATTCTGACAACTAAAATTTTACCGAGGAGGTACTGTCGTCGAAATTCAAGGACATATTCTTAGCATACCTCATCTTTTTACTGCTGGTATTTCTCTTTAGCCCTTTGATGTAGTTCGGAAGGTTTTCTGTCGCTTGCAACTAATGCCGACCTATGGTATCTAACAGTAAGTGGACCAGAATGAGATTTTCACTCTGCAGCGGAGTGTGCGCTGATATGAAACTTCCTGGCAGATTAAAACTGTGTGCCGGACCGAGACTCGAACTCGGGACCTTTGCCTTTCGCGGGCACTTAGTAGAGCACTTGTCCGCGAAAGGCAAAGGTCCCGAGTTCGAGTCTCGGTCCGGCACACAGTTTTAATCTGCCAGGAAGTTTTAATAAGTGGACCAGTTTACAAGGAAACTGAGAGTGAAAAACGGATGTGGCTTCATTACTGCTTCCCTCAAACTTTCTCTCAAACTTACGATAACACAGAAAAATAAGAAATGTGTTTTGACATGTAAAGAATATCATGTCCGAAGATCCATTCATCGAACAGTCAGGACCCATCCGGAATGGACTGTGGTTGTGAATGAGTGCTGGATTTTCAGTAAAAGAATTTTTAATGTTAAAAATGAACACTGTACGAACAGTAAGATCATTGAATATGAACAAAGGAGATCTGTAAACAAATATCGGAACGATATTTGATACCTCAACATATATATCGAGTAAGGGTCATTATAATCAATCTGGGGAAATCGGGCAAATACTGAAGCATAAAACCAGTCCTTTATCGCGTACTGTCTATAATGGAAGCGCCAGGACGCAGGTGATACTGATACTAAAGTATCCTACTTAACGTACCATATTTTGATTTGCGGCGTCCAACTATACAAATTGTACTTGATAATAACTTCATACGCTGGAACAATAGTCTAGAATTGGTCACGCTCGTGTACTGTATTCGATTTCCTTTACTGATGCGTAGCACTTTTGCAGAGCTCTTCCAACCAATCTAAATCGTCCATCCGCCTTCCCTAATACTGAGATTACCCGATACCAACAGTGATACAATGCTGATATCTCACGGGCAACGTGGAGGACAGTGATTTAAAAGTACCGTTCAGCACCTCTCTGAAATTTAGTTACTTGCAAGAATGATGTCTGTTGCTATCAATCTGACATCTCTGTCATATTTAATAACCTGAAACAACGCCTGAAACGATAGACAATTCTTTCAGAAGGTAGGATATCATCGCTATAGAACTTCGGTTTTATCACAACTTAAGATGCATCCATGCTTTCATTATCAACAGTGTATTTGATGCAATGCTCACCATAGAAAATGAGCTACAATTAGTGAGGCAGACAAAAGTTGGAAAAAAATATGTAAGATTTAAATTTATCGTGCCGTCGACAAGGCCTTTAGTGGTGGCGTTGAAGCTCGAGTTATGGTAGGAAGAGGAAAGAAATCAGCCGTGTCCTTTTTGAAAGGAATCATCCTGGCATTTGTTTTAAACAATTTAGGGAAACCACGGAAAACATGAATCTGGATGGCTAGACAGGGATATGAAACGCAAGCTTCCAAAATGCAAGTCCAAGTGCCTTATCAATATGCCGTCTCGATCAGTTCCTTTAGTTCGAGCAACAATCTCTCATCAAAGTCGAGGCACCCTTACGAGGGAAAAGAAAGACCCGTTACATGTACATAACTGGGCGATTACTCATGGGTCTAGAGCAACTGCGGTAATAGCGTTAACGAGCAGTCATCTGTCGACGACTAAGC
This sequence comes from Schistocerca nitens, assembly GCF_023898315.1. Lineage (NCBI taxonomy): Eukaryota > Metazoa > Arthropoda > Insecta > Orthoptera > Acrididae > Schistocerca > Schistocerca nitens. The sequence goes on along the minus strand of NC_064619.1, from coordinate 422,393,835 downwards.
TCTTTCACACGAATGGTTGAAGTCATATAGTCCGGAATTAAGTGGAGGATCAAAATCAGAAGCTCCCTCGGTTCTGTGATGGCATCGGCTGAAAATTTATCGACCTCCAACGCAAGTTAAAAATTAAGAGGATTGCATTGCGTACACATCTACACACAGGAAGCGCGATTCACGTGACTGAATGTGTGCTGAACGAACAATTGAATGTTTTAGATGTGGGTTAATGCACAGGCCTTTGAATGATACCAACGTCGTTCCGCAAACAAATTACGAAATCAGAATGCGATACAAAGGATGAGAATATTATTACGTTAATATTTATCTGCCGTAGCATTCGTAGACACAACACATTACCATGCCTAATAGGGTACAGGAAAATCGTTGGCGTTGAAAATATCTTCCAGTCGTCTCGGAATGGATTTACACAGGTCCGGTAAGATTTTCAAGGGAATCTTACACAATTATTCATGCACAGTAGTGGCGAGTTAATGTAGCGATTATCGAGGTGGATAGCGATCGCGCACCCTTCTATCCATTACAAATCACAAGGACTCACTATTGACTGGTGACTGTTGTGGCCAGTGGAGATGCGAGAATTCATCCTCACAAAAGCAGCCCTGGACCATGTGAGCTGTGTGAACAGGGGTCCTGTCGTCTCGGAACTCAGTATCCCTATTGGGGAACAAACATTATATCATGAGACAGACAGGGTCAGCTAAAATGCCCACGCCGGCCGCGGTGGCCGTGCGCTTCTAGGCGCTCCAGTCTGGAGCCGCGCTGCTGCTACGGTCGCAGGTTCGAATCCTGCCTCGGGCATGGGTGTGTGTGATGTCCTTAGGTTAGTTAGGTTTAAGTTGTTCTAAGTTCTAGGGAACTGATGACCACAGCAGTTGAGTCCCATAGTGCTCAGAGCCATTTGAACCATTTTTTTAAAATGCTCACATAATCCTTTGTAGTAACGCGATCTTGCAGAGAAACAACGGGGCCCACGGAATACCACGGTATTGCTGCCCCGATCACCACCAAACCCTCGTCATGTTTCACTCTCGGGACGTAAACGCAGCCAGAAGTCGGAAACAGTATGGAACAAGGCTCATCCGATCGAATGGTTTTCGTCCATTACTGCACAGTCTACGTTCATGGCTTCAGCACCATGTTTTCCAGTTACGGGGAATTAATTCGGGGCTGTTGGAGTTCGATTCGTTTCTTCTTCTTCTTCTTCTTCTTTCCGGTGCTGACAGCTTTCACGGGTGCGACATTCAGCTCTGCAAAGACTATTGCAGCTCTCGTCCTCTTATTTTTCTTCAATTTCCCTCGTTTAGTATTCGCTTAGCTCCGACGTAATGCACTTACAACTGCACAGAACACTACTGTGTCCACCACTGACACTTGCACGGTCTTGAGGACATTGCACAGGTGCCTTTCGTGGTCAAATTCAATAACGCAGCCTGCAGGCTTCATTTATGTTCAAACACGCATTTCCTGCGTTGTTTCCATTTTCTGTCCAACACTTGTATGTTAGTCTCGAGATGATGGAGAGTACGTCAAAGCAAGTAACAACGCAATGGTTGGCGAGGACAAGATCGAATCTTAGAGTGAAAGATTCTGAGCAATAGTAACCAGCCACGGCGAACACAGATTCATGATTGTTTGTGCCAAAAGATCGCCAGAAGCAGAATCATTCAAACGGTTGAAGATCGATATTCCAATGCTTGTCGGGCATCATTCGAGAGAATTACACTTTCAGCATTGAAATAATTCTCCGTGGTTTCTCAGACAATTTCCCGAAAAAGTCGCCCGAATGTACAAATAAATAATTGTGTTCTATTGGGAACAAGTACACGTCACGTCTTTTATAAAAAGGCAAACAATTATGCTAATACTCGTTTCATAGCTACAGTGGCTATACAGTGTGTATCAGAATGACGTTTTAAAAATTTGGGGATATGTTGCTTACAACAAAACAAGAAAAAAAAGTCGAGTAAACATGGACTCTAAAATGCGTACCTTAGGAGCTATGTACATTTGTTCATCTTCGCTACTGTGAAACACATCTCTTCTGCTGAACAAGTGCTCACAGCGCTTCAGGTGTGCACTTTAGAGTCCATGTTTACTAGACACTTGTTTTGTTTTGGTCCATATTACCTCCTCCCAAAATATGAAAAGCAAAGAACTTGCAGTAGAATAGATATGTTTTACAGTGTGAGGATGAAGTAGTGCTTATACCCCTTAAAGTACCTATACATTTTAGGGTCCGTACAAACGATAGTCTAGTTGACAAAAAGAGTTTGTGTCATTGGGAAAACACACAAGCAGCCACTAATGTGTTAAAGTTTGTGAAAATAGTAGTACCAAGAAAAATGCAGCGGCCTGAAATGAACTCTTACCACAGAATATGTATATACAACACACATGTGATTAATCGCACTCGACGCACTCTACGTCGGTTGCAATCACAAGCTGAAAACCGACTATATTTCAGACACTTCGAAGTGACATATATGGTGTCTAATGTTCAACGAAAAATGCATGTACATTCCTCGCCACATGTAACTGGCCTTTATCCTACTGAAACATGCCACGTACAGTTATTTGAAAGAACTGGTTTGCGATTCAGATTGCCTTCATACACTCACATGTTGTATCCAGTTGTGCCCCAAACCGACACACTTGGCGTTCGCATATTAGATCGCGCAGTGATGTAGGGTGCCAGCTTGCAGTTATCACAGTAGTATCGAGCACGTAAGTAGCGAACGCTGTAGGACAAGTTGCAGTTGGACTTACGGGAAAACCTTCACATTGTCATTCAACACGCTGGCGACGACATCAATGTGTCCATTGCAGAATGAGGAGTTCATGGTTTCCGGAAAATTGAAGCCGACGCAATGGCTTCTGTGCCATCAATTCCATCGGGCAGCAGACGGCGTCAAACTGTCTACGCGTCAAACTGTCTACAGATTTGGGCCAACACTGCTTATAACTGTACGGCCCGCTACGGCCTTTAGGATAACAGGGCTGTCAGCTGTGTTCGCAGTGCGTGTAGCAGTATCCTCTCGTTGCTAAATATTACATTTTTCTATCGACTGTTTCCCCAAATGCATCACTGTCGTTTCAACATGGCCTGTATGGAGCAGAATGTCACGCCATGCTAATCTCATTTTCCAGAAACATTCTGGCACCTACGAATTCACAAACATGCTGTTATTGCTACCTCTGACGTCAACAAGTTATACTGCCACACACATCTTCAATAAGAGACCTTACGATTTGACAATCCGTCGACGAGAAGGCCACTAGAGAAGGGGTACAAATTCAGATTGGGAAAGAATAAGGAAGGAAATTGGCAACGTCCTTTCAAAGGAACCATCCTGACATTCACCTTAGGCTATTTGGTGAATCACGGGAAATCAAAATTTGGGTGGCAGACGGGAATTTGAACCGCTACCTTCCCGCAAACGAGTGCAGAGTCTTAGCAAAGGGCCACATCGGTCAATAATCTTCACTCAGTAAGTCTGGTATAACACTGACTTTCTCCGTCACAGAAATGTGTAAAAAAGTAACACACGCTGACGAAACTCTTGGATTCACACTGCATGGTTTACATGTACGACAAATTACTCGAGCAGCGATAACACCAAAAAAGAGTTTAAGTCACTCGGCTAATGTCTATTACAGACCAAAATGCCGGCAAGATATTCTCAGATTGAACACAATGAAATTCCTGCAAAAAAGGGAAACTTTGTGACAAAAATTGGCATCCATTTAGGAAGCAGCTTTGACTCTTGCTATTTGTATATACATGTCAAAAGGTTAATTCAATCTAAGTTGGATTGCCAAACGCGTTCAACAGCGCACCACACTGTCACTTGTCCAACTGCCGCCACTGATATTCTGTACATCAACTGATCACAGAAACATAGAAAGCCACAGCATGCCCTAAAGAGGGAACTAGTGTGTTCTCAGTACAAATTTCTATAAAGATGTTATCGGATACAAAGTGCATCTTCTCAGTATTTGTAAGCAAATTCAGAATAGACTGGATATAATTCTCATTTGGTGTGGTGAATTGCAACGCGTCTTAATCGTGGAATAGTACAACTTAATTTGCTTACGTGTCAATATGAAAATATCATACCTACAACATTCGGTTACAGCAACAGCGGAAAGTCTTACCAGTTAAACCTATCAGTGTTATACAATGAAACAACAAGAAGTATCACGAACAAACAAAGTGTGTTGTAGCGCGGTCGGTTGGAAACAGATTTATTGGGAAACATAGAACACGCAATGGAAACTGCCTACGGCACTCTCACGGCTGTTCAGTACTACTAGCGTGTTTGTGATCCTCATCACGTCGGCATGGAGCGATCGGAGCAATTTTAGAGTTGTGCTGTTACGGTCAGTTTCTCGGTATTAGGGAATCCTCTTGATACTTATTTGCCCACCACTGGAGGAAAGACGAAAATATTCTCTCTGAAGGTTAGGTAAATACGGGTATTCCATGTAGATTGCAACAATACTTTATTGCCCCCAACGATTTTCTGTGTACGGGCCACCGAGACGAAACAAAGAATGTACTGAGACACACAGTCAGAAATGCTTCCCTTGCTCCACTCGCCAATGGAATGGGAAAACAAAATCGTAATAGGGATATGAATTACTCTCCAGCATGCACTGTAGCGGGCTCACGAGGGTTATACATGTATGATGGGGTATATGGCTTCGGGATATGAGAGCCGTCACAATGAGGTTACTATCAAATCAGCCACAAAATGTGCAACGGATGGCAGCCAGGTAAATAATTTGAGAATATCAGAGGATGTACGTAGCCACAGAGACGATAACCAAACTGAAATAGGAAAGCTTTTCATAAAAATGGGAAAGTGCCAGACTTGTGGGGTGTTTACCAAATGCCCAAGAACATGTAAAATAGGCTTTTCACTAGTTTGGCAACAGCCAACAAAGTGAATGAAAAATTTATACGTAATGTTGCGGAAAAACCTGCGATTAGGTGACTACAACATATTTATAAGTGAGAGTGAACTGTTTAGTTGTCAATCACGTTTTAAAAAGGCGACTAAGAGTTCCGATTAATAGTCCAACCCTACCTTGCTAATATATTACATCCAAGATTCAGAGGTAGAGAATTAACTGCTGAACAAGGAGAAAGTGCAGAAAACTGGATCATAGAGATGCATTCAGAGTGAACTGCAAGTTTTTTGTCTTTTAGAATTGCTGATTCTGATTATTTTCCTGACACTAAGTTTTCTGATACAACTATAACACAGTTTCATCCAACAAACATTGGAAGAAAATGGGGCTGAAAATAGGCAGAAAAGGAAACTGATGAACAGGATTCATCACTTTTGTGAAAAGCCTCATTCCCTGCCCTGACAGCACTACATCCATTGAGAAAAACTTCTCCACCTACGGGCTAGGCTGGTCAAAATTAAGAAATAATTTAGGAGAGAAAAGAGCCGAGAAATTAGTGAAGATATATAAATTTCTGCATGCTTCCAGAAAGAACTAATTTGAAATTCTTACTATTCTACAACATATAAAGTCCTTTTTTCTGGGAGTGTAAAAGTTATTAACTGTTTCTTATAGACTTAAGGGAAGAAAAGTTAAAACACTATATTAATAAATTCTTGTGGCAGTAAACGTTTGCCTTCACTAAATCTGTGGCTTGGTTCTAAAAGGGCCAATGTCAATATTTGTCAAAACTGGTTTTATAGTTTCACTTGCTCTTCATAATGTTAAAACGGCCAATGTCTAAGTCACATAGGATGAGAAATACTGGGGTTTTAAGATGTAAGCCCCAAAGTGTTTTACCAAGTTTCCAATCAGCATAAAAGGACCAATCTTGACATTGGCCCTCCCTCTTATTTTACATTTGTTGTAAGAAGGGCTAATGTTGACATTGGCCTTTTTTTGCTGAAAGATGGTTTCAACAATTGAAACAGTGCTGTGACATTTAACAATTCCCCTAGCCATTCGGCGCATTGTTAGTGAGGAGCCTACATAGTCTTGGTGGGCACATACATCATGTTTCACAGACGCGATAAGGAAGAGCTTGAGGAACAAACTGCTTGAGGAACAAACTGCACCTGAAATATTACGGCTGAAGTCATCACGTTGCCTTGAAGGTAATTTTACTAAAATAAACTGGAATCAGTAGCATTAATCCCTAATTTTTGCAACACAAGACCATAAATTGACTGGTACCTCTACTTAATCGCAGTCTAAAATATTATCAACCGCCTATTAAATTTATTTCATTTTTATTTTCTTTAACCCAGTACCAGTACAGTACAGTAGCCAGTACCAGTACAGAAGGAAATGCATGTTCGTCATTATTGACAGATGTGATTTCAAGTTCTGATGAAGATGTATTTGAAGATTCTGATGAATATGTTCCAAGTGGTGGCGAAAGTAATGATAAAACCAATGATGGAGGGAATATAGCTGTACGAAAGACAGTTAAAAGACTTCAAGGATTGAAGAAATTGATCTAATTCAACAGCAGCCTGGCAATGAAACAACAATGTTCAGTGGAAGGGGGAGAAAGAAATGTGATCCACAGGATTCATCCAGAAAAAGAAAGTGAAACGAAAAATTACGGGAGAAAAATAGGAGGAAAGAATTGAAAACTGAAGGAAAGGAATTGCGTGACGTCGAAAGAAAAAGTTATACCCGTTAAAGTTCTGCAATCATCGTGCAATTGCAGGAAAAATTGCCGAGGAAAAGTAAATGACGATGAGAGAGAGAAAATATTCATAGAATATTACAAACTGTCCCCAGAAGCTCAAAATCAGTTCATAACTAATTATGTGTCTTGAGGAAAAGAAAGATGTGGAACGCATAAGGAACAAATCTGAAGGAACTGCAAGCAGGAGAAAATATTCCAGGAAGTACTTATTTACAGTCCTTCTTTCCAGACTAAGATAGAAGTATGTCAGAATATGTTCCTTAGCATATTTTCTTTTTTCTTAGCACATTTTCTTTTACACGAAAGAAGGTAAGAAGAATTGTGGAGAAAAGACGGGGCTGCGAAGGGGAGAGTGTTCTGAAGATTGACGTAGTAAACATTCTAATCATCCGAAAGTTCCATCTGACGACATTGATTTAATAAAGGAACACATTAATGTGTTCCCTTCTTACGAAAGGCATTATTCTCGATCTCATTCTTCTACAAATTATTTATCTCCAGACTTGAATATTTCAGCAATGTGCCGGCTCTATCAAGAATTTTGCCAAACCAAAGGTATTATGCCGAGAAGTGAAACGTGTTATTGAAGAGTTTTTGTGACCTGTTTCAATCTTAGCTTCCTCAAACCAAAGACTGACACTTGTGCAAAATGTAACAAATACGTCATGTTACACAAGAATTGCGCTGATGATGCTGAACGTTGTAAGGTTGAAATGGAACGACAGCAAAATTTCGATTTAGCCCAGGCTGCTTACGATCAGAAAGACAGTGATAAAAAGAAAACTGAGCAAAATTCCAATGTAGTAACCCTGGCCTTTGTCTGCAGAAATGTTAGCCCACTCCTTTTCTACACTGTGGTATGGCCTTTTATATAAAGGACAACATTGGACCTTCAACTTGATCATCTATGTAAAGAGACATAAAGAATGTTCACCCGTAAGTTACTTACGGAATGAAACAGTGGCAGGAAGAGGTGGCAAAGAAGTAGCTTCTTGTCTATATGATTATTTGATGAAACTGGCCGACGAAATTGTTGAGCTACACCTGCACAGCGATTCGTGTACCGGACATGACATAAATATTTTTATTGCCATCATGTTTCTCAGAGTAGTGGTAGATTTCATGATTCTGGGAAGACGTTTGGAAATCACCCACAAGTGTCTTGAAGTGGGCATCTCACTTGGAAGCTGACTCAGTTCACGCAGCCACTGAGAAGACAAAGAAAACAACAACAGTTGAAGTAGAACTGCCAAGAGACTGGGCCGAATTAATACGCGTTTCCCCGAAAGCCACCCACAACTGCAATAGAGCTGAAAGAAAAGGACTTCTACAACTTTAAAGACTTGATGAGAAGTCATTATCTGCACAAGAAAATAAACACAGAAGGAATCCTATTGTTTGGAAGAAGATAAAATGGATGAAGTATCACTCAGGAATGCCAGAAATTGTCTTCTACAAACACAGTTACTTCTTAGAAGAACCATTCAAGATGATAGATCTGAACAGAAAGAAAACTCGACGCTTGTCTGTGCCAAAATTTGCGTCTATTTCTGATGCTATCATGTTGTTGGTGTGGTCTTCAGTCCTGAGACTGGTTTGATGCAGCTCTGCATGCTACCCTATCCTGTGCAAGCTTCTTCATCTCCCAGTACTTACTGCATCCTACATCCTTCTGAATTTGCTTAGTGTATTCATCTCTTGGAATCCCTATATGATTTTTATACTCCACGCTGCCCTCCAATGCTAAATTTGTGATCCCTTGATGCCTCAGAACATGTCCTACCAACCGGCCCTTCTTCGTGTCAAGTTGTGCCACAAACTCCTCTTCTCCCTAATTCTATTCAATACTTCCTCATTAGTTATGTGATCTACCCATCTAATCTTCAACATTCTTCTGTAGCACCACATTTCGAAAGCTTCTATTCTATTCTTGTCCAAACTGTTTATCGTCCATGTTTCACTTCCATACATGGCTACACTCCATAAAAATACTTTCAGAAACGACTTCCTGACACTTAAATCTATACTAGATGTTAAAAAATTTCTCTTCTTCAGAAACGCTTTCCTTGCCATTGCCAGACTACATTTTATATCTTCTCTACTTCGACCATCATCAGTTATTTTGCTCCCCAAATAGCAAAACTCCTTTACTACTTTATGTGTCTCATTTCCTAATCTAATTCCCTCAGCATCACCCGACTTAATTCGACTACAAAAAGCTGCATGCCCTCGGGAAAATTACGGCTGTAGTTTCCACTTGCTTTCAGCCGTTCGCAGTACCAGCACAGCAAGGTCGTTTAGGTTAGTGTTACAAGGCCAGATCAGTCAATCATCCAGACTGTTGCCCCTGCAACTACTGAAAAGGCTGCTGCCCCTCTTCAGGAACCACACGTTTGTCTGGCCTCTCAACAGATACCCCTACGTTGTGGTTGCACCTACGGTACGGCCATCTGTATCGCTGAGGCACGCAAGCCTCCCCACCAACGGCAAGGTCCATGGTTCATTCCATCATACCCATTTCGAAAAGAAATTAAAGGACTTAAGGGATCTCCTTCCATACATCAATGTAAGCAGTCGTCCATTCTACATGCAGTTCATCAATCACCTGAGAGCCAATATCCAGTCAGATGAAAGAGATAAACAGATGTCTTACGAAGGGGAGGATGAGGATGGTGATGATGAAAATGAGTGATTTTTTTTCTCCTCTTTTACGGTTATCAACCATAGTGTATGCAAATTATTTGTCTGACATTAAGAAATGTGAATAAACAGTTTTCCCCCCTGATTACAAGACCAAACAGTGTTTTGACGATCTACAGTGATAAAATGTGATTTTTGAAGCATGTAGCAGTTGCCATCAGTTATTAAATTCTTGAGGGATGAATAAAGTGATTTAATTAATGAGTAGAAGGAAATATTTATCTTAAAATTACATATTACTGGTTATTAAGTTTACCTGACCCTGATGTCCAAAGAGCCGATGTCAAATAATTTAAGAGAGTTCATGATGTGAAAAAGGGCCGTGTCCTCTTCAGTCCTTTAATTTTGAAGTTGAATATTCTACAAATTTATTAATTAAAAACAAGCTTTAGTTAATTTGATTTACTATAATGATAGTAAAAAATAGCCCTAAATATATTGTTAATAGTTGTCAGGAAATGACAGAAAATATTCAGAAGCTTATAACTCAAAAATAAGATTCTTGACATCGACCCTTTTAGAACCAAGCCACAGAAATATGATGGCTCTTTTTAGTTTGTGTAGGCTAGCTATGTAAGATTTTGATTGTTAATTAAATTTTTATAATTAAATGTAACTGGGTTTTATTGGGAGTTTTGGTGATCTTTTTTAAATTGAAAGAAGCTAATATTTTTTTGGGTCGGTTCGAATTACAACAACCCTGTCACTGTTGGCTCTCTGCTATTTAAAGTTATTCAATAGTAAATTGGTATGCCAATTGATTTGCAAACAGAGGAATAGCGACAGTACTGTGGTGAACGACTCTTGCGGAAAAACTACGTTTTTAATATAAAAAACCAAATGATGTTGGTCTCCATGACCATCTTCACCTTCCGAAAACGGCAAGAACGGTAAAACGGAACTTCAGAACGGTACACGATGCTTCTGAAACTATCATAAGACGACACATTAACTTAACACAACTTACGAGCATTTCATATGATCTAATTTCAAAACAAAGTGGTACATGTTTTACTGGCGATATCTCTAGAGACAGAGGTTTAAAGCGACAGCGATAGCACTGATGTGTATGAGAGCGATCACAAGCTAATAATTATCGAGCTCAGCACCGTAAAACAATCAACAAAACAGCAGAAACTCAGAAAAGTTTCTCATGCTTCACAAAATAGATTGGTTGTATACGTAGAAAAACGGTTTTGCAAAAATCGTTGTAAGTATTCGGCAGTAATCCAGACGAAATGAAATGTCGACAAGAAAATACAGCATTTTGTGTCGTAGCACATGTTACTCGATGCGAAACCAGATTCTACTAGTGAAGGAAATTCCTTTACTGATCCAATCCAAAAGTCAGCACATAACAGTTCTATAGGAAAAAAAGGAGAGCTGAAATACTAAAGATACATAAAATCATTCTCCGGACACGACAACACATCTAATCGTCCAATCACTAGCCGCAAACGTTATGACGTAGCCAGTGATATACTCCCAAGCGGTCCCATGGTGTAATGGTTAGCACTCTGGACTCTGAATCCAGCGATCCGAGTTCAAATCTCGGTGGGACCTGAAATTTTATTTTTAGTATCGGATACAACATGCTATGGGGAGTTAAGATCAAATAGGTACTAACTAATTATAACAACGCAACCTTGAGAAGTAACACATTAAAGTTTATCAAGTACTGTTCTAACACGCCTCCCATTTCAGCTGAGAATTGTTTTTTATAAAATTGAAGAATATGATACAAAATGAAAAAGGAAAAAAAAATGAAAAACAATTTTTTTCCTGTAATGAACTTGATTCTCATGCTAGCAGACCTTGCCGAACTCACGTCATTAAAATTGCATTTATTTATTTACCAGTCTTCGAACATGTTAAAACTGTTTACTGGGTAACGCCCGTTCAAACCTTTTATTTCCCTTCCACGAAATCTGTATAACTTTCAACCTAGAAACTATGATGACATACTATGAGCATAATTTACTTCTATTACTTTGTTCCACATAGCGTAATTCCTCTCCGCATATCTCAATCAGGAATTAATTCTCGTAATTTGGGCACCGGTCGTATTAGACGACCCGACCACACAGTTTAGTCTCTTACAGAATGCTACATATGGCACTGTGTAGTCTTACGCTATTTGGTGTTGTATTTATTGGTTAACACTGAATGAAATTTCCGTTTCAGCCTTATCGGAAACTTGCTGTTTGACTGGAAAACTATTTAGCTCACCAGAAGCACTCCGGACCATGTTGCTCTTCTATTTAAATTTTATGTTACTATCGTTGTCGTCAATACGCCATTTTCGTATGTTAAAAATATGGGTCGGATTGTTGTTATACTGAATGATTATAATATTCAATTAGAATTTTCGGTCAATATTCTCACAAAATATCTTTGTTGTTGTGGTCTTCAGTCCTGAGACTGGTTTGATGCAGCTCTCCATGCTACTCTATCCTGTGCAAGCTTCTTCATCTCCCAGTACTTACTGCAACCTACATCCTTCTGAATCTGCTTAGTGTATTCATCTCTTGGTCTCCCTCTACGATTTTTACCCTCCACGCTGCCCTCCAATGCTAAATTTGTGATTCCTTGATGCCTCAAAACATGTCCTACCAACCGATCCCTTCTTCTAGTCAAGTTGTGCCACAAACTTCTCTTCTCCCCAATCCTATCCAATACCTCCTCATTAGTTACGTGATCTACCCACCTTATCTTCAGCATTCTTCTGTAGCACCACATTTCGAAAGTTTCTATTCTCTTCTTGTCCAAACTAGTTATCGTCCATGTTTCACTTCCATACATGGCTACACTCCATACAAATGCTTTCAGAAACGACTTCCTGACACTTAAATCTATACTCGATGTTAACAAATTTCTCTTCTTCAGAAACTCTTTCCTTGCCATTGCCAGTCTACATTTTATATCCTCTCTACTTCGACCATCATCAGTTATTTTACTCCCTAAATAGCAAAACTCCTTCACTACTTTAAGTGTCTCATTTCCTAATCTAATTCCCTCAGCATCACCCGATTTAATTTGACTACATTCCATTATCGTCGTTTTGCTTTTGTTGATGTTCATCTTATATCCTCCTTTCAAGACACTGTCCATTCCGTTCAACAGCTCTTCCAAGTCCTTTGCTGTCTCTGACAGAATTACAATGTCATCGGCGAACCTCGAAGTTTTTACTTCTTCTCCATGAATTTTAATACCTACTCCGAATTTTTCTTTTGTTTCCTTTACTGCTTGCTCAATATACAGATTGAATAACATCGGGGAGAGACTACAACCCTGTCTCACTCCCTTCCCAACCACTGCTCCCCTTTCATGCCCCTCGACTCTTATAACTGCCATCTGGTTTCTGTACAAATTGTAAATGGCCTTTCGCTCCCTGTATTTTACCCCTGCCACCTTCAGAATTTGAAAGAGAGTATTCCAGTTAACATTGTCAGAAGCTTTCTCTAAGTCTACAAATGCTAGAAACGTAGGTTTGCCTTTTCTTAATCTTTCTTCTAAGATAAGTCGTAAGGTTAGTATTGCCTCACGTGTTCCAACATTTCTACGGAATCCAAACCGATCTTCCTCGAGGTCCGCTTCTACCAGTTTGTCCATTCGTCTATAACGAATTCGCGTTAGTATTTTGCAGCTGTGACTTATTAAACTGATAGTTCGGTAATTTCACATCTGTCAACACCTGCTTTCTTTGGGATTGGAATTATTATATTCTTCTTGAAGTCTGAGGGTATTTCACCTGTCTCATACATCTTGCTCACCAGATGGTAGAGTTTTGTCATGACTGGCTCTCCCAAGGCCATCAGTAGTTCTAATGGAATGTTGTCTACTCCCGGGGCCTTGTTTCGACTCAGGTCTTTCAGTGCTCTGTCAAACTCTTCACGCAGTATCTTATCTCCCATTTCGTCTTCATCTACATCCTCTTCCATATCTTTATATATCTGTAATTACTGCTTAATAATCATTAAATTTCAAGATTTGGTTACGTAATGAAAACGCTCCATTATTGGCTGAACCTCTGATGATGTCATAGGCTACGAGTGAGTCGAAGCTGTACTTGGGTTACATGAGTGTTAGCCGCAGTTACTAGCGCTATTCTGCTTTTTCTGCGAACAATTTGGTTATTTTGAGATTGAGAACACGTTTACAACTTTTAAGTAACAATGGAAAGGAACTTTGTCAAGGCTTATAGTGGAAACCTTCCGAAAGTTGACGCGTTTATTGTCTCTTTGTTCTTAAAAAACAACCCGGATTTTTACTTACCGGAAATAACAAACGTGAAAACTGCATTGCATGGCGAATGGGACGGCGGTACTGTGACGCAGCAATAAGCCACAGAATTGTCTAAAACTGAGGGAACCCGAAACTGGATTGTTTGTTCAGACCATGCTGAAAAGGTTATCCAGGTCAACTTGTGGCACAGTGGAAACTTTTCCATTTAGAAGATAATTCTGATTGTTAATTGCTGTGCTTGACGCCAGAACGACTACTGTTTTCCAGGTACCTCTTTTTTAAATTTCAAATTTTCAGACAGCATAATAACACTACAAAATATGTAACTGACGCAGCGGAACCTTAGAGTATCTGTTGTTCCACTGCGAATTTAACTGCTGCTAAAACACAGTAATTTAAAAGTGCTTAAGCAGGACCAACTTTTATTTTGTCGCAATACTCTGGTCTTATTACAATTCCTCGTAGGTTCCAAACAATGTTCAAATTTTCTATTTGTCAATATCGTACAGCTTTCCAACAGGTTCAATGGAGACACCTGGAAGTGGCAAATTATTGTGTTCAGCGATTTGTTTGGGAAGAATAATGTGGTTGGAGATTGTTAAATGGTTTCTCAGGTTCTTGAGAATAAGAGTTACATCAGGAATGAAATATAGTTTCTTAAAATCATACTTGTGATTCATCTCAAATTGATCAGACACAAAATAAAGCTAGTAAATGGAAATAGATATTAAAATTAATAAATGAATATGATACAGAATTTAAAGCTCTGACATAACTGCTTACGAATAAAGTAAATTTAAGAAGACAGCAGTATTTTTTTTAAGAAAAATGAAAGAAGTGATCAACTTCCTCCCCATTACGATCAATCTTGCGAACATTGCATTAATAAGCCAACACGCTTCCCATTACGCTACATTAAAATCGCCCTAACAGAAATAACTCACCTGGTGACCACTCTGGATGTCTATGAGCGAGTTGCAACCACATTTTACACATATTATCGTTCTTTGTGACGCTCTACAACAAATTTTCAAGAGTTTGTACACATGTATTTGTACAGTGTGGTACTACACACCATTTGTAACTCATTTTCCGTAATTCCAAAACAAGGCGTCACTGTGAGAAGCAAGGTGCTAATCAATGACTTCAGAAGCATCGCTTGACTCAAACGGAACGTTTTACTTGGCTTTCGAATTATATGTATTTCATTTCCGTTTTTCTAAATATTGAAATTCATGATTTGAAAAAAGCATGTTATCGGCATAAAATGACATAATTAACCCTTTAAGACGATTTCCAGAAAACCGTGAAATTCCCTGTGGCTATGAAGACTTTCCCGGCGTATTAACAGACCAGATCCTTGTCGGGTCTTCAACCGGATCAAACTGACATCTGCACGCAATATTTCCGCGGTCCATCCGGCAGCCATCAATAGGTGAGAACGGATTCAATTATGCAGATGATAGTTTGATCCGACTGAAGATCCGACAAGAATTTAATGAGTGAAATTCCCAATCACCGAAAAACAAAAACTTGTCAACAGGTTCTATGAATGTTACTCCATTCGTTTTTTAAGTTTAGTTGCCCCTGCCTCTCCGAACAAATATCGCTTGAAATACCACAAAAAGTTAGCTTGTCGTCAATATGTGGATACTGTTTACAGGTCTTCTGATGAAAGTGGTCTCACGTCCTCAACAAGGCAAACTTACGGACAGAGCTGTCTATTTAAATATCTGTTAATTTCATCCCACTTTCAAAATAAATAAAGATATGTTTGGACTAGCTACTTTTTCAGTTAGTTGATTCGTTATTTTTTATGTAATACTGACGCTTTCCAACCAGCGGTGTTCATAGGGACACGCTGAATTTCTTTTGTGTTTACAACATTTCTAACGAATGCCCAGTGGCTGCATAGGGCACTATTACATTCTAGGTGTTTTTAGTGACACCGATGGCAGGTCTATGAAATGGTGAATATATGTGCTGTAGCTGCACGTGTAAATGCATACCCGAGTAATTAACTAATCGTAAGATTAGGAGTCATTTATTTTAGATAATAATTGAAAGGGACAACAGAAGAAACGGCCATCTCCCAATTTCGCAAGGATCAGACTGTTGTGTTGTTTTCTAATTTACCACATGTTTGTACTCCATAGTTAAATATGTATCGCTAGAAAAACTATCAACCATATAAATTGTTTCCTCTTAATGTATTTGCGTGCTTGTCTTCAAATTTACCCAAACATGTAGCATGCAACCCTCGACGCACGCTCTTGTGATTATTTATTTATTTATTTAACCTGGCAAGATTAGGGCCATCAGGCCCTCTCTTACATCTAACCAGGCATTCTACTTATTTTACATTCATATGTTTTAGTAGGCATGTTAAACTTCATCTAAAAAGTGAAATAAACAATTAGAAAGGTACACCTGGAAAAATACATACATATAGAGTTTATATTCGTAGATCATAAGTACTGTTATAATTAGATATAGAGTTTATATTCTTAGATCATAAGTACTGTTATAATTAGATATTATTGAAGAGACAAATTTTAGATAGGAGTGCTGGCAGCAGGGAGTATGAGGGAGACTCATGGTGAAGGGAGGAGAAGAATAGAGAGACATGATGAAACATAATTAAGGAAATATAAAGGAAAAGAAGATTGCGTGGCTAATAGAGATAGATGAAGAGGAAGGCATCTCAGGAGCAAGATAGGAGACGCTAGCTTTGCTATTTGACAGATGAGAGGATTGGCCTGGTACATTAATTTTGTGGAGAACTATGAGGATGATAGTAGGAAATGCTTCAACTTCTTCTTAAAAGCAGCAGGAGATTGAATTTTGCGCAAGGTAAGGGGCAGTTTGTTCCAGAGGCGGACAGCGGCAACTGAGAAGGAGTTTGCAAAAGTTTTTGTTTTGTGAGTGGGCACAGTTAGGATACCAAATAAGAGTGACCTCGTGTTTCGATTATGATGGCATGACAGGTTTTTAATCTCTGAAGCAAGGTACTGGGGTGCTTGCGCGACGAGGAGTCGGTGAAGTACACATTGAGTGTGGTAGTCACGCAATTTGTCCGGCCGCAGCCACCCTAGCTCGGAGTATGAAGCACTAACATGTTGCAGGTGTAACGCACACAGGCATTCATGGTTAGCTCTGGCCGTCTTTTGTTTTCACTACTCGTGCCTTGTTGAATCACATCACAATAGTGGAGGTTCGGTAGAACGAGTGCTTGCACGAGCTGGCGTTTCAAGTCCTGTGGAAATATGTTCCGAAACTTTTTGAGAGCATAGAGACAAGCAGACGTCTTTCGGCACATTGCGACTGTATTCTCCGCCCAGTTGAGATGCTCATCCAAAGTTGCACCCAAGTTCTTCACTCGAGGAAACATGTTTCCAGGAAGATTTTTCATTTACGCAGACAACACATTGCTGTCTGTGCAGCTTTCAAACCATCTCATTGCACTATCAGAGAAATTAAGCTGTTGCATTTTTCTGAGCAATATGTCAAAGTTAACAGTGTCAAAAGCTTTGCTGAAGTCCAGTAGCGTCAATATTGTTGCCTTTCGATTCTCGATGGCACATTTCAGGTCATCAGTTACTTTAATTAGAGCAGTGTTTGTGCTGTGATGTTTACGGAAACCGGATTGAAATTTGTCATATAGGCTGAATTCCTGCAAGTGTTCAGTGATTTGGTCATGAACAATATATTCAAGTGCTTTGGAAACAGCAGGCAGTATGCTAATTGGTCGGTAATCACTAGGCAGTTGCGGGTTTTCGATCTTAGGGATGGGTCGAATTATGCTTCTTTTCCATGCAGTGGGGTATATTCCGTTCACGAGGGAAAAATTAAATATGTCAGTTAAGACAGGCACTAAGATAAAGGCAACATCTGTGATTAGACACTTTCTTTCGCTGATCCCTTCAGTTATATGACAAACCACCTGCAGCTTCTGTCACCGCGACCTTTTCCTAACCATTTACGACGGCCTTATTCAATTAACTAACACCTTCGATAGTGAATATCGTAAACACGCCTACTACTGATGCGACAGGAAGCCCATAATAGACGAATTGCTAACCAGCCAAACATGGAGACTGCATCTCTATACCACACCAATGACAGATAACGAGTGTACAAATGATGCTTCAAATGAGTATTTTAAAGTCAAATATGCAATTACCATTCGGATACCTGAGCTTTGAGCACCTGAAATGTGGCTGACCAATGGGTAGCATGGTCTTCCCCCACCTCGACGGATGTGCGAGATGACCTGAAGAACGGCCATGTTTCAGCACTCTGCCGCTGGATCTTGTGTTGGTAAGACCTGTCTTAGGGTTGCTCCGTAATGACAAAAGAGTGGAGAGAATGGTATGCATGTGGAATACTTAAGAGTAGTTTAGAATAATAATTTCTCTATTTCAGGAACTTTTGTGGGGAGAATTAAATGTCAGGCAGGTAATATTAAAGGCATCGTAGTAATCTTCGGAAGTGACCAAAGGTCACAATGAAAGCACGTGTAGCAATAAACTGAAATACTTCCGAGTGCATAAGTTAAGCTGAATTACTGGCGTGTGTACTATATGTTGAAATATTTAAGAAATGGCGTGTGCAGGACTTGAAATTAGAGACGAGTACTTCCACGTGGTGAGTACTGTGTGAGTCTCTATCTGTGTATGAGACAAAGGATAAGGAGAAGTACTCGTCCATGGTATCAGTTGCGTGTGTGATGAATATGTTCTTAATATTACTTTGCGTGTTATGTTTCCGTGTGACGCTTGATTCAAACTATAATACTCTGAGAGTGAAGCAAGGTGAGTCAGCCGTCTATCCAGCAACGCTACTTGGCTTGCATTGCACAGGAAGACGTGCATATATCCTCCAGAGTTCATAGTAGGAAAGAAAAGTTACGAAGTGGGGCAGTGTCGTGTGAAACTGGGATGAATACTAATTGAAGTGGGAAAGCTGAAAGTGATGTAATTATAACGTTGTGACTATTCCTTGTGTTGTATTCCATGTTGCCAGTGTGGTATATTTCATGTAACTTAAGTATGTGTGGTTTGCATGGGAGAGTAGCAAGATAGGTTCAGAGGCAGAGGTTATGCATGTTCCTTTTTGTACCGCTCGGTCTGGAGGAAAGTTTCGTGATGATGGGTGTGAGAGTTGAAGTGTGAGATATAGCAAAAGATCCACCATCCTATCCAGAAAGTGCACTGTAGTGTTAGATAATTACGAGACCATAAGATAGAGAATCACCAATGTAAAGCCATGCCCACTGGGCGGAGTTCCTCATGTGCAATTGTTGTAGAAAATGTAATGGTGTGTTTAGGTTATAGAATTTATCGGAATAAAAAAGATATTGAAAAGTAAAAGATTGGTGGCCTTTTCCTTCGAATAGTAGGTTGTCATGATATCCAGAATTTATAATGTGTGCGCCATTCATATTCAGTGCGATGGCCACGTGTTGATCAAAGCCGTTGGGTAAGAAAGAAAATGTGGTATTGCCAGTGCGTAGTGAACAGCCAGAGTTGTGTAAATTACTAATAGTCAGATGTGCGTTATCCTTTTCCGTTGCGTAATATTCAAACAGGAGAATAATTTTTAGCTTAATTGTGAGTACTAGAGCTCATGTTACTCGATAAATAAGAATGAATCCACTCGCTTGGCAGGCCACTCATCTTGCAGGCCTGACTGCTTGATGCTACAGTATGAGCAAGGCATGTGGGTGCCTCTCAGGACAAAAGCATCGAAATACCGCGATAAATGCATGTTTGAACATAAATGCAGATGCTAGCAAAGCCTGCAGGTTGGACTGTTGCATTTGATGACAAATGACACCTGTATAATGTCCTCAATGCGTTGCAAGTGTCAATCGTGGTCAAAATACTGTTCTGTACTGTTGTGAATGGATTACATCGGAGCTAAATCGATTCGAATATGGGCAAGTTGTTGGTGCTGCTATAGTGGGCGCTTACTTAACTAAGGTAGCCTAAGTATTTGGTATTTCAAGAGGCACAGTATCGAAGATTTATACCACATACAATGAAAGTGGAAAACCATCATCTGCTAAGTCACAACGCAGACCTATATGTTGAATGAACGTGACAGACAGTCATTAAAGAGGAAGGTAAGGATAAATAACAGGATGGCAGCTACAAAAGACACTGCAGAACTGTATGTCACACTGGCGAACTCTGTCAGCACCAAAATTGAGCTCCATAAGCAGGGAACTGTGCGGCCAGCTGCAATTCCAAACCTGCTCATCAGTGACGCCAATGTCCGTAGCAGGAAAACGTGGTGCCGAAGTCATTAAATCTTAACTGTGGAGCAATGGAAGAAATTCATTTGGTCAGATGAGTCTTGTTTCACACTGTTGTCAATTTTTCCCCGATCCAAGAGTGAAACATGGCGGGGAGGGGGAGGGGTGATTATCTGGGCAGCTATATCGGGGTAGGCCTATACCTTGGGCCCCACGCTTACTCAGCAAAGTCGCATTACTGCCCAACAGTTTGTGACCGTTTTGGCCTATAAAGTCCATCCCAGGGTACAATGTTTGTTCCTCAATGGTGATACTGTGGCTGGACGATGTTTCGAATGCCACCTGGTTTCCAGCACCGTATTAGGCATGTTTTTGGTGTTTCCAAACTTTTTCAATCCCCTGTACGTCTGTTTAGTCCACATCACATAATTTACCTTTTATGTTAAATAGTTATTCTAGGATTGAATGTGTAAAGAGGAAACTGAATGTAACCAACTCAAGCTGAAGTAAACCCGAAATGGTCGTGTTTTAACTAAACCGCCTTCAAAAGCGATTGGTAGCTGATTTTCTTCAATACTGCGTTTAAAGGAATAGTCACTGAGTTCAGTAGCATCTATTAAGGATACAAGTAACTGAACAATTTTCTTTCTTTTTAAAAGGTTAGGTAACGTTTCCGCTGTTGGAAACATAAGGGAAGGAATGCGTTTTGGTCTTTAACGATCATTTCTAAATTTACACAAAAAGACTGGTGGTTTCCTTCAGTCTTTTTGTGTAAATTTAGAAATAATCGTTAAATCTAAATCACAATGACACGATAGGTATCTCACATCGTTTACGAGGAGTTTCAATAGCACTGCTACCACTAGGTTATTGAAGCAGACTTCATGAGAAGACATGGGTAGCTCGTGACACTTAGGGTTCAAAAGGCTCTGAGCACTATGGGACTCAACTGCTGAGGTCATCAGTCCCCTAGAACTTAGAACTAGTTAAACCTAACTAACCTAAGGACATCACAAACATCCATGCCCGAGGCAGGATTCGAACCTGCGACCGTAGCGGTCTTGCGGTTCCAGACTGCAGCGCCTTTAACCGCACGGCCACTTCGGCCGGCTGACACTTAGGGTCAAAGCAGTTACTTTCCTATGCTAATTTCGGACACCGAGTCTACAGAGCTATCAGCGACTGATCATGAAACACGATGAAAGAGTCAAAATCCTGTTTTTACTCGTTACTGGTTGCGGTACAACCAACTTCTGACCAATATGTGATGAGGTGACAGCAGTGTACTACAAACCAAACAACTTGTCTATTGTTTCGCTAGGACACTAGAATTGTGAACAGTATAGGGTACTACATCGATGCTGCCAGTTTTTCCACCTCTTCACATTTTGGTGAAACCTGCAATAAAAGCAAAAGCGACCTTCACTGTTTCAGGATAAGAGCTCTTTTCTTTTCTTTTCTGAAAGTAACGGTTCCGCTGCTACACTATTTCTTTGTTTAAATTTTCTGTCATATTTGCGTTTATTTTATTCTGGTGACTAGTTCCGAACGTAGCCACCCATTTTCAAACCAGACCTAAAGAACATTTTTTTAATGTTACTAACTACTGGTTTCACAGCTCATCGAGCTTCATCCCAGAAATAGTAGTGCCCAGATCAATAAAGAAATTATGTAGCCTGGCCAGTGTGTTGTCAAACTTTTAACGTGACATCCGAGGATGATGAAACACTTAATACAAGTACGGCTCGGTGCATCAAGTTGGGTATGCTGGTCTCTAATGACATCTACGTTAGCGTTCATGCAGCCATTAATCTGGGATGCCAGACATCGCGAACTAGCTCAGTAATCGGGAAGTAAGAGAATAATCGATCTGTTTATGGCGCACATTGAATCTCAGTATTGTTTTCTTCTATGCAGCAGTAATAAAACTGGTACCTAATTTGATGACTTACTTGTTACACTATCGTTTATGTTGCTGTAACATTGTTTCTTCTTCTTGGTACTTGACAAATCTTCCACAACTGACGAAACGTTTTCTTAGTGAAAAACACAGGTTAGGTCCAGTTTCCGGTTTCAAGTTAAACTCTAAGTCTCTCAATGAAGGGCGTGTGAGCCGGTGAACTACCCTAGTAAAGTGCACTCGCCGGCAATAGGGCCAGGGCTATTAAAAAATTTAGTTCTCGTGTGACCGATTCTTGAGTTTTGTTCGTCCGTTTTGGCGACTCATCATGGGAGAACGTTAGAAATGTTCAACAATCCCAAAAGAAACACATTACGCGTCGTGGAGAGCCTCACTCTCAAATCAAAAAGTTGACGTACTCCATCCAGGTTTAAGTGTATTCTCTTAGTACAAATCATGTGGGATCTGAATATGAGGTTAATGTGAGGTAAAATTGCAAAGAAGTCCTTACAGGAGCTGACATATATCAACTGTTGTCGGTACTGAACAAAGACTTGTTAATCAGCAAAATTATTAATAATTATATCCGTTTCTCTTAAAACACTGATTTGAACGTGGGTCGGCGACATAGAGAAGAATAAAGAAGTAATGCTCTCACCTGGGTTTACGAAAAAAATCTCGTACAGGCATAGTTAAATCCCTCACTGTTATATACTCTTAACATTTTAACGATCATTTTTACCTAATTTTTTTTATAATTTTAACATAAAGTTCTCTCTTTTTACGCAAAATACAATACTGTTTTAGCGAATGTAATTCTGCCTTCTTTCCCCTTTCCCAATCCTCACCGCTCCACTTTTCTCCCTTCCTCCACTAATTACCAATTCAAAACATGGACCACAGTTGCATCCACAGTCCTCTCATGTGTATTTCTGTCACAGATACGACGGTTTGCAGACGCAACTACACAGGTAGACTCTCCATTTATGTACAGCACTTTTCTACTTTTTTATAAAACATCGAACAGCCCATGATTAGTTTTACTTTGTTATTAGATCTGAATCTGAACCAGGGAGATCAAAACTAGCTGTGTATTAAAATATGCTACTGTAATTATAAAATAAACAATATATTACAATAAATACCAATACAGTAGTTGTTCTCTCGCGACGAATATTTCGGATATAGTAACAGCTAATTACATAACTACATTACAAATCGTTACTACACGCAAGAGACACTGAATTAAAAATAGCTGCTGTGATGGATAGGGAAAACTCGTGTCGCTTGAAGAATTAAAGCACGGCAAGCCCTGTCACTAGAAAGTGGTCATGTGGCATCATGTTACCCGTGTACTGTGAGAACATAGATTCGAAGAGAATCGTTGCCGCCAAACTCAACAGCCGTAGCCACTAACTTACTGATGGCGTGGATCGTCGTCGTCTATCGTAGATTGTATCAATGAATAGACGGCCGCAGTGCAGAACATCACACATCAGTTCGCTGGACTAAAGCTGCTGAGTAGTCATACCATCGGGAGCCACCTCCTCGCGATAGGAAACAGATGGCACCGCGAAACACATACACCGCTGCTCACCACGTGTAACAGAGCGAAGTAACGTCACCACTGGACGCTTGAAGCATGGAACAACGTCACTTGGACTGAACACGCTGCTGCATGACGATGACAGGATGTGTGTACGTCGGAAACCACACGAGGCGACGTATCCAGCAACCCCTGTTCAGATAGGTGGTGAGGTGTATTCTCCTTTAGAGGATGTTTACGCAGGATGAGATGTGGTCGCTGATACACATGCCATAATCCCTATGACCCTACTGTCTGATCAAGGTACATTTATACTCGACGAATGTTCCCATAGGGCCCTGTAACACCAGCAAGATAAGCACCATCCCATCGATTACGAATTACGAGGAGCAGCCATGAAGTTTCAATTATCACCTCGAAAAACTGAAGCTGCAACCACGAAATTTAGAAGATATTGTTAGGCCTTGTCCTTTACATATTCATCTTTCCATATGACACATTTTTCCCAAAGGTGGATGATTTAGCAAACAGCTTGGTTTTAGAAGTACGCATTCTGGCTGTTGAGAAAATGTTTCACCTCGTCGTCATTCTGCAATAGCTTGCCGCTAGAGTTGTAGAACTACTGTGCGCTACCGTAGACAACCATAGATAAGCGTAGACTACGGAATTTTTTCTAATAGCTTTGTTCAGTTAAGATCGTAACCGCCTTTCCTGTACATTAGGTGTGTTGCGTGCCTATCGAACGTTACCTCATTTCGATCGCTTTGTTTGCGTATGAGACCAGTGTGTTACTAGATTCTTCTAGAAACCGGCAGCGGTGAGCCGCATAGAAACTGAGTGAGAATATGTAAAGGCCGTGTAATCTACGGAACACGCTTTTGTTCTCCTGTTTGTTACTTAAAAATAAACGATATTTACAGAAAAATTGAAATTGTCAATGTTTATTCAGATTTTAATCGAAAATTGTTGATTTGTAATGTGAAATTGAATGATGTTGCAGTAAAAATAAAAAAATAAAACACAGATTTATCGGACAGCACCAGAAAATGCAAATTACCCCAAAAAAGTTACAGTAAAAGAAAAACTCAAAACAAAAACATATCAAACATCGATTTTGTACTCCGTCCACTTTATGTGAAACATGTATCCATTATTCATAAAAAACTTTCGCACTTATCAATAATAACAGGCAACTCTTTCCTTTGGAGATGATGCAGAGTGTTCTACTGAGTACAAAGTAACAATAATAATACATTTTTGTGCGTGTAAACTGTTCTTGCATCAAAAGTAATTGCTTTGGTTACATAAAAGCGCAGAAGTTACGTGATTAGCTAATTTTTAATACTTATAAAATGGAATTTATATGTTGTAAGGATATAAAATACACAATGGACTAAAACTGAACGATGTGCGGTTCTAATTATGTGCAACACAAACAAATAAAAAACAAAGGATAGTCGTCGGATCTCAGTTTCTGTCACACATTCGTTTATTTTTCTTTTCCTACCTATGTTACCAGTACTACTGGTAATCTTACCAGTTACTACGTCTGTTGTGTACTGTACCAAAACTACTTAATTGTATTTTTGGAAAAGGGCAACTCCACTTGCCTCGCAATGGTTACCTCACCAGAGGAGATAGTAAAACGGCACTGGATGCTACGTCAGGAGAATATGGGGGCGGAGACAAAATTTGACAGCCAAAACAAGCAGCATGAGTGATTGTCTTTTGTGCAGAATGAGCTGGAGCGTCGTAGTTGAGCAAAAACACCCCCTTGAACAGCTTCCCACGACGCTCCGTCTCTACTCCCCCGAAATTACTTCACGAGATTTCGATAGTATGCTTCTACGGCGGTTTGACCCTTACGAACAAAATCTGTCAGCGCCCTAAAGGACACTCAACATCACCTTTCTCAATGACTGCCGCGTCTTCGCCCTTTATCGTCGGTGCTGAATATACTAAACGGGCAAACTAGGTTGACACAGCTTGGAGGCTTGTGGGAGCGACCGTAAAGGCATTTCGCATTCTCAATCCCTCCCGTCAGCCATCGCGCCGAGTGTCAACTCCGTTTGCGCGTATAGTACACTTTTCCCCTGCTTGCTTTTCTCCAGTGGCTCAGTGTCACAGTGGTGCATCAAGCACAGGTCCATGGTTATTAGATGGCTAAAGAAGTCATGTGGATTGCCCTGACACAGCTACAAAATTTCCCACAGCTGCATTGGTGCTACGCGCATTTTGAATGAGTGTGAACAGTTGCGGAACCAATTAGGCGGTGGTCTTTATCATATTCAAATGTCATGAAAGTAGTTGTAAACTGATCAGTTTTTCGACTTTCGTCTCGTTTGTGATACACCTGGCTTCGAATACCAGAACCTCCACTCGTTTTGTTATTCTCCATTCTTCAAAAAGGGACCGTCTATCAGTTCGTTATTTGTCATTCAGATTTATTTTGACCACACTGGGAGCGTCCTCGCTACCTACGCATAGTGTCATATGACTGCGTATTGCTACTGTACACTTCCAACTACTCAGCGTGAATAGATGCAGCATCGTTCACCTTCAAATGTAGAAAACGAATTACTACACGATATTCCAGTTTATTATTTTGTTTTGGCTACTCTAGAGGCGTACTTCGGTACAGTGGCGGAGAGATTTCAATCTTTACCAGAATTGCTGTCGTGTACTTGTGAACATACAAAACATTTTCGAGATGATAATTAAATTTATGATTATCCTTAGAATGTGTCAATGGTTGAAGAAACATTCTACGTACATGCTGATGTTTATGTGACATCCATCTGAACTATTCTGAGAACTCTGTAATCATAAACAGCAATTTAGAAAGCCTTCTCGAGCAATGGTCAGGTGCCACGTATGTGTATAGCGACAGGTCTAAATCAAGGACGGTCGACCATCTAATAATACTCAACAACTCGCTCTTCGTGGTGAAAGTACTTACTTTACCTGGTAAGGGCAAAGAGAGGTGTTACCTTAAATACCGAGTAGCTCCGTCAGTATCGGAGTTCTACCGAACCGGTAAAGGGGTCGCATTTCTGTGGATGAAGGGCCAAGCTGCGTTGATGGGAACGGAAATGCAGGCCAGTTGGCTAAGGAAGCGACGAAGACTGGTATACAAGAGCATGCTTCCCACGGAAATTCAAGTTGCTGTGGTTAAAGCCTCGACCAAAATTGCCTGGAGTGAGCAATGGGAACTGAAGAGCTACACAAGGGCATCTGATACAGGCAAATCCATCCGCATTTACCAAAGGCCCAATGGTAGGCTGCAACGGGGTCTCTGAAATGCATCTTACCAGACACAGGGACCGCGAGACAGTTTTTGAGGATAATTGCTGGGCTGAAATTTAACCACGGCTGCCACCGACAACCTTTATAGGCTCCACGTCATTGCGACTGTTGGGAGCTCCAGGACCTTACTCACATCTTTTTCGGCTGTCCACGATACAGAAAGGAATTCTTCTGGCAGATAAAGGATCTGGTCCGCATGCATCAATCACTTCCTTCTCAAGCGTTAGTCGCCATGACTGAACAGTCATGAAGGCTTCCCCCCTTGTGGAGCCCAAGCCAGGAAATGTCGATGCCGTCATGCGGGAGAAAGCAGGCCTTCACCCTTCAAGGTAGGTAATTAAATCGTAAATGAGAACATACTGTGAAAAAAATCAGAATTTTTAGATATTTATATTACCTAACGCCTAGTAGAGATACCATGTCTACATCTACATCTACATCCATACTCCGCAAGCTACCTGACGGTGTGTGGCGGAGGGTACCCTGAGTACCTCTATCGGTTCTCCCTTCCATTCCAGTCTCGTATTGTTCGTGGAAAGAAGGATTGTCGGTATGCTTCTGGGTGGGCTCTAATCTCTCTGATTTTATCCTCACGGTCTCTTCGCGAGATATACGTAGGAGGGAGCAATATACTGCTGGACTCATCGGTGAAGGTATGTTCTCGAAACTTTAACAAAAGCCCGTACCGAGCTACTGAGCGTCTCTCCTGCAGAGTCTTCCACTGGAGTTTATCTATCATCTCCGTAACGCTTTCGTGATTACTAAATGATCCTGTAACGAAGCGCGCTGCTCTCCGTTGGATCTTCTCTATCTCTTCTATCAACGCTATCTGGTACGGATCCCACACCGCTGAGCAGTATTCAAGCAGTGGGCGAACAAGCGTACTGTAACCTACTTCCTTTGTTTTCGGATTGCATTTCCTTAGGATTCTTCCAATGAATCTCAGTCTGGCATCTGCTTTACCGACGATCAACTTTATGTGATCATTCCATTTTAAATCACTCCTAATGCGTACTCCCAGATAATTTATGGAATTAACTGCTTCCAGTTGCTGACCTGCTATTTTGTAGCTAAATGATAAGGGATCTATCTTTCTACGTATTCGCAGCACATTACACTTGTCTACATTGAGATTCAATTGCCATTTCCTGCACCATACGTCAATTCGCTGCAGATCCTCCTGCATTTCAGTACAATTTTCCATTGTTACAACCTCTCGATACACCACGGCATCATCTGCAAAAAGCCTCAGTGAACTTCCGATGTCATCCACCAGGTCATTTATGTACATTGTGAACAGCAACGGTCCCATGACACTCCCCTGTGGCACACCTGAAATCACTTTTACTTCGAAAGACTTCTCTCCATTGAGAATGACATGCTGCGTTCTGTTATCTAGGAACTCCTCAATCCAATCACACAATTGGTCTGATAGTCCATATGCTCTTACTTTGTTCATTAAACGACTGTGGGGAACTGTATCGAACGCCTTGCGGAAGTCAAGAAACACGGCATCTACCTGTGAACCCGTGTCTATGGCCCTCTGAGTCTCGTGGACGAATAGCGCGAGCTGGGTTTCACACGCCCGTCTTTTTCGAAACCTATGCTGATTCCTACAGAGTAGATTTCTAGTCTCCAGGAAAGACATTATACTCGAACATAATACGTGTTCCAAAATTCTACAACTCATCGACGTTAGAGATATAGGTCTATAGTTCTGCACATCTGTTCGACGTCCCTTCTTGAAAAAGGGGATGACCTGTGCCCTTTTCCAATCCTTTGGAACGCTACGCTCTTCTAGAGACCTACGGTACACCGCTGCAAGAAGGGGGGCAAGTTCCTTCGCGTACTCTGTGTAAAATAGAACTGGTATCCCATCAGGTCCAGAGGCCTTTCCTCTTTTGAGCGATTTTAATTGTTTCTCTATCCCTCTGTCGTCTATTTCGATATCTACCATTTTGTCATCTGTGCGACAATCTAGAGAAGGAACTACAGTGGAGTCTTCCTCTGTGAAACAGCTTTGGAAAAAGACATTTGGTATTTCGGCCTTTAGTCTGTCATCCTCTGTTTCAGTACCATTTTGATCACAGAGTGTCTGGACATTTTGTTTTGATCCACCTACCGCTTTGACGTAAGACCAGAATTTCTTAGGATTTTCTGCCAAGTCAGTACATAGAACTTTACTTTCGAATTCACTGAACGCCTCTCGCATAGCCCTCCTCACACTACATTTCGCTTCGCGTAATTTTTGTTTGTCTGCAAGGCTTTGGCTATGTTTATGTTTGCTGTGAAGTTCCCATGGCACATACTCTCATACATAGTTCTGCTCACAGTGACGAGCTGACAAAGAAAGAGTAAGCCACATCAGATTTGGAAAAGGACCCTACTGTGAGAAAAAACAAAGCAATAACCAAACTAAAGGCAGTCTATCCGAAAGTGCACATCTCTGAAATCAAAATCTGCAGTTACGTGTAGTTGCAACATGTTTGCATCCTCCTTCGAATGCTGTCCACATGGCGGTGGAAACGTTGCTCAAGCATGTCCCATTCTACGACGGCGACTTTTCTGAGGTCATCCAGAGCATGATGAGGGTTATTCGAAAACGCAAGTTCCGTCTGGTCCAAAGCATATTCAGTCAGGTCTCTATCAGCAGAGACCACAGGCCGCTCCATTTGGTTCATTCCCGCATCCTGGAGGATGGTGTTCATTAGGTAGGCGCAGCGTGCTCGTGCATCATCATCTTGAAAGACGAAACTGTCGCCTAAGTAATAACTAAAGGGTTGGGCAATAATTGGAAGAGTCTGGTGCCACACTTCACTAAAATAATCATCAGGCATCCGAAAATTCCTGCTTTCGCCAGTGGTGGTAATCCCACGCCACTAATGCAGGCTCCATTCCAACAGCCTATCTTTTTCGCACACCATGATGTTGAGCGGCCAGAAATATTGTTTATAATACACGTCTAGACATCAGTTCCATAAAGACGGTTGCGTCTTACACAGAAAAAGGCAGCGTGCAGTTCTATCATATTCTCTACGAGCCAAATTTTGTAGGTAACATTCATCAGCTTGTTTTGTTTATCCGCGACAACTGCTAAAAACAGATATTGAATGTTTTATATCTCACAATGGTGGCTGAATGCTGGAATGAATTCGCTATGGTGTCTCTTTCTCGATAGGACAGAGCACTCAACTGTACTGCACTCAAAAAGAGTGCAGGTTTACTTCCGCTTCACTTGCTCTAGCGGCGTGGCTGTACATAGCTGTTTCATGTGGTCAAAAGAGTACTGAGAAATAGGGTTTCGATACAGAAAACACAAATTACATAAGTCAGGAAGGTCATCAAAATTTTTCTGGGTATGTTGTGAACGTAGTAACTAAACGCTACTTTTAATTCAACCAAAATATCCACGGTAGCAAAAAATGTTTCCTTTCCACAGTTCCTTCATGGTGGTTGTTGCACGTACGATTATTCAACCTTTGTTAATGGTGCAGTCTGATGCGTGGTTCTTGATGTCCTAAACCTAATGCAATGATATCTAACTTTGCCGTCTCTTGGCAGTCTTTGATATTGTCTCGTTGATAGTATTGTTTGCAGCCACTCCGTTACTGGCCGCTATGTCAGAAGGTAATCTTAAAAGTACTGTACTGAGCTATCTGCAGAAACTGAAGTTAACTACCTAACTGCTGGTGCGGAACTGTCTAGTTGTTCACATCGCGTCATGTTCTAGTGCTTATCCGCGAAAGTATTTTCATGTCCGCTAGTACAAGGCGGAAGCAAAGTAGTCCACCGATGACAGCGTTGCCTATCAGCTGTCCATTTTATTGACGGCCAAACACAATGCGCTGGAGGAAGTAGAGCGGAATCAAGAAGAGATCTGTATCTGTGAATACATATAGAGGCTGCTGCACGGAGCTGAGAGGAGCCGGGCGAGAGGTTGTGCTTGTGCGAGGACAGCCTCTCGTGGTATCTGTTGTGTTCCTCTTGCTTGTAACAAACAGAACGCTTGTTCTGCCGCCAAAATGCAGATTTCCTGGGAACCACAAATGTCCAATGTAGCCATTAATATTGCAGCACCATTAAGGCATCATCGATTGGCACTAAGAGCACCATACACTTGGTTATGCAAGTGACTAGCATTACAGGGCATCCACTCAAAGGAGGTGGGATTAGAGACAACAGTTTATCGTTCCATGATATTCCTGCTCACATTGATCGGGATCCCACGACTGCCAAGCAATTGTGGAAAAGTGCCCAACAGGACAGACATACTGTTCGCTCCGCCGTGCAGGATCTTAACAGCCCGTGACGTACCTTGAATCAGGAATTAGGCTTGTTTGCAGTAAGACAAATATTAATACAGACAGTGTGACGATATCTGGAGAACCATGGACTGTCAGCACGGTGGCTACTGTTGCGGCTTCCCTCGACGCCGCAGTAGAGAGGCACGCCAACAATCATGAGCCCACCAACAACACTGGACATAGGAATGGCACCATGTCGGCTTTTAATATTAGTTCCAGTTTTGCGAACAGTATCTCGTATCCCTGTGTGGAGTCTCCACAGTGTCTCGTATCCCTGTGTGGAGTCTCCGAGGAGCACGAAAACTGTCAGATTGCATTCGTCATTGTGATACAAGTCCAGCACCTGGCGTGTTGGTATTGGATGTCGTTGGGTCCACGACAATACCCTTACTGTGGCAGAAGCTCATTTCGACTCTCGATGCCCAAACGGATTAGGGCCACTGCTGATGTCTCAGGTGGCAGCTCTGAGTAGTCAATTTCACATCTTGCATACCCCCAAATTACCCAAAAATTTAATCACGTGGTCCTCCTACTTGTCCTCCAGGGTTCGGACAGGACATTGAGGATATAGATGAAGCCATAGAGGGGCTCGTGGTCTGTGTGCAGACGGCTGTTACAAGGGCTGTACCTCGGGTTGTAGGCAAGTCACTCCGTGGACCCCTGAACAAACGGTGCTCAAGCGGTCGGTCAGAAGGGTGCGGAACAACTATCAAAGGAGTTTTGCCCATGATGAAAGACAATACCACTTGCGTCTGAAGCAGAGATGTAAGGACCAGCTTGAAAGTGACAGTCTTGGGAAAGATTCGTAAACGATCAACTTGGAACAGGCCCCTGGGCCCTACAAAATTATTCGTGAAAAGATCAGATTGCCTATGATGCTGTCAACATTAAGTACCGGGGACGGTGGCACGACTAAGCATTGGAAAGAAACAGCGAGACTGTTGTTGGATACGCTGTTGTCGGATGATGTTGAAGAACAGGATTCGCAGGAGCAGCGAGACATACATCAGGCGCTCTTGGAGCCCTACGTCAATGAAGCGAATGTTTATGCTTTCTCTGTGGAGGAGGTATGATGGGATTCCCGCGGAGATCTTGCAGTGTCTTGCACATCGACTTGCCCCGGCGCTAAGCTGCATATATAAAGTTTTCTTACAGAAGAGCCATAGGGCCATTACCCTCTCAATTGGAAAACTGCCGAGGTGGTGATCATAAAGAAGAGTCCTGACAAGGAACCGATGATGCCGAAATCTTATCGGCCAATCTGTCTCTTGGACGTGATGGGCAAAACCTTTGAGAAGTTGCTGGCTGAAGGACTCTTTAGTCACTGGGCTTTGCATGGCATGAGTGACCGGCAGTTCGGTTCCGCAAGGGTCGCTCAAAACAGGATGCGATCAATGAGTTTTGTTGGGTTGTCCACTCAGCCAGATCGAAGTATGTCTTGGGTTTAATGGTTGATATCTCGGGGCCCTTCGATAACCTGTGGTGGCCGGCACTCTTCTCTCGTCTTAGAGATATTTGGTGCCCGCGGCTGCTATATAGTTGTCTGGGTGCCTACTGTGATGGAAAAATTGCCTGGGTAACGGCTCCTGGAGCTGTCGTATCTAAGAGAATATCCCAGAGTTGTCCCCAGGGATCAGTATGTGGTCCCACATTTTGGGATATGAATATGGAAACTCTGCTGAACCTCTTGCAGGGGGATGCTTCAATTCTGGGTGTTGTTGCATATCCAGATGATCTCGCAATCCTGGTAGAGTGTGGCACTCGTAATCTAATTGAGGAATGTTCTCGACTGGCTATTTCCCTGTTAACAAGTTGGTGTCAGAAGACTAAAATGACTATTGCACCACACAAATCACTGTATATGCTTTTGAAAGGTCGGCTGCACAGGGACGCAATAGTCAGTATTAACGAGCAGATCGTATCGCGACGAGACTTGGAGTTTAATTCCACATGTTGAGCAAATGATATCCAAGTCTTTGGCATTATCTAACAAACTGGTATCAAATGGTCAAAGAAGATTCCATTTACCCTCAAAGGCAATCCACATGAATCATAACTGTCCCTTGGCTCCAATAGTAGGGCACATGTCTAGTTTGTGGACCCACAGGTTAGCTCTGGTGCGGCCTGCCGCTGCAGTAAGGCGAATACAGAGGGATGTCTTGTTGAGATGTATTGGTGCATTTAATACTAGCCCTACAGATGCATTATTAGTAATCATGGGGTTATGTCCACTCGATTTGATAATCAGGCAACACACGGCTTTCTACTGGTTGCATAAACAGAACATTGATAAAGTACAGTATATAATGGGCATGCCCCTGGTAAATATTAAAGCCATTAAAGAAAGATTGCTTGATATCTGGCAAGAAGAGTGTGATAGGTCAGACACGAGCTGAAGAGTCCACAGTTTTATACCAAATGTTAGGGAGAGGCTAAAGAATAAAGTAATGAGGCCCTCACAGGGCTTAATACATTTCGTTACGGGCCATGGACCCTATCCTATGCACTGAGGTCATATAGGAAAAAGGCCAACACCATACTGTGACTGTGGTGTCCACGAGGGTTCACCAGAACATACAGCATTTGAGTGACCGATATCTGAACAGTCGTCTCAGCCGAGAGGCAGCGTCTGCCAACCAGAAACATAGTGGATATTTTGAGGAACAGAGAATTGTTTGATAATTTCACTACATTGATAAATAAAATATCAAGAGAGGCTTAGCGAGTGTACCTTGCGAGAGGCTAACTCGCACACGATTATGTCACACAGTGCGACTCTGTTAATCAGAGTTTGCACTGTTATCAATTTTTGACAAACACCTGGATAAGATTAGAGCGAATCCGCCCCGGGATGTGGCGACCATTGGTCGGACCGTCTGGGGACAGGTCGCTATAATCAGCTGGCATGGATTACAAGAGAGTGTTGTGTTGGGTCGCCTCTCTTCGCTGGAAACAGTGATTGGGGGGGGGGGGGCAGGAGTGGTATTGGTGGAGGCTGCCTATCGATAATCCGATAGCGTGTGCGTATCGAAGATCCACTGCGCAAAGATGTGCAGTTCTTGACTTGTATTTGACAGTAGTTAGATCAGTATGGTGGTAGTGGGAATAAAAGTATGTTATAAAGGCAGTGGTTTCCTAGTAGTAGTGGTCCGCCTCCCCGTGGCTAAGGACGGGCAACTCTGTGGCAGGTTTTCAGAGACGCTAAGAGGCCGAATATTTGTTTTTATTCTTCTTTTGTGTGTGTTATGTTTTGTACACTACTGGACATTAAAATTGCTACACCACGAAGATGAGTGCTACAGACGAGAAAATTTAATCGATAGGAAGAAGGGGCTCTGATATGCAAATGATTAGCTTTTTAGAGCATTCACACAAGGTTGGCGCCGATGGCGACACCAACAACGTGCTGACATGAGGAAAGTTTCCAACCGATTTCTCATGCACAAACAGCAGTTGACCGGCGTTGCCTGGTGAAACGTTGTTGTGATGCCTCGTGTAAGGAGGAGAAATGCGTACCATTACCTTTCCGACTTTGACAAGGGTCGGATTGTAAACTATCGCGAGTGCGGTTTATCGTATCGCGACATTGCTGCTCGCGTTGGTCGAGATCCAATGACTGTAAGCAGAATATGGAATCGATGGGTTCAGGAGGGTAATAAGGAACGCAGTGATGAACGGCCTCGTATCATTAGCAGTCGAGATGACAGGCATCTTATCCGCATGGCTGTAACGGATCGTGCAGCCACGTCTCGATCCCTAAGTCAACAGATCAGGACGTTTGCAAGACAACAACCATCTGCCCGAACAGTTCGACGACGTTTACAGCAGTATGGACTATCAGCTCGGAGACCACGGCTGCGGTTACCCTTGACACTGCATCACAGACAGGAGCGCCTGCGATTGTGTACTCAACGACTAACCTGGGTGCACGAATGGCAAAACGTCATTTTCTTCGGATGAATCCAGGTACTGTTTACGCATCGTGATGGTCGCATCCATGTTTGGCGACATCGCGGTGAACGCACATTGGAAGCGTGTATTCGTCATCGCTATACTCGTGTATCACCCTGCTTGATGGTATGGGGTGCCATTGGTTACACGTCTCGGTCACCTCTTGTTCGCATTTCAGATGTGTAACGACCCGTGGCTCTACCATTCATTCGATCCCTGCAAAACCCTACATTTCAGCAGGATAATGCACGACCGCATCTTGCAGGTCCTGTACGGGCCTTTCTGGATACAGAAAATGTTCGACTGCTGCCCTGGCCAGCACATTCTCCAGATCTCTCACCAAATGAAAACGTCTGGTCAATGGTGGCCGAGCAACTGGCTCGTCACAATATGCCAGTCACTACTATTGATGAACTGTGGTATCGTGTTGAAGCTGCATGGGCAGCTGTACCTGTACACGCCATCCGAGCTCTGTTTGACTCAATGCCCAGGCGTATCAAGGCCGTTATTACGGCCAGAGGTGGTTGTTCTGGGCATTGATTTCTCAGGATCTATGCACCCAAATTGCGTGAAAATGTAATCACATGTCAGTTCTAATATAATATATTTGTCCAATGAATATCCGTTTATCATCTGCATTTCTTCTTGGTGTAGCAATTTTAATGGCCAGTAGTGTATTATGTTATTAAATTAATAAACCACTATTGTAAACACAGTAGCTATATTTAGTTATAACACACCCACTGAAAAGTGTCAGAAAGTGGGTTCTTGTATGTATCAATAAACTGAAAAAAAATTGAATGGTCTTCCTACTATATTGTATAAACAAAAAGTACAATTTCTTTATTATCTTCCCTGGTGCTGCAGTGTCAATAGCCAGGCGAGAAAATTGTAAGTAGCAGGTGTTGTAGAGAGGTACTAACGATGTTTCTTCCTGCGTACTATCTGCGAGTGGGCCAGAAGAGAAGGGTAATAACTGGTGCACCACGTATCGTCCGTACAAACGTAGAAGAAATTAATATTGTGGCGAATGCGAGCAGCTCCGGTTGGTGGGCACCTGGTGGTTCTCCAGGGCCGGCGGCGCGCCGTTCTTGGCCGGGCAGGCGCGGGCGGCCTGCTAACTTTAGCCCCGCGGCCTGCGGCCCTCGCCGTGTCTCGCGCAGATGACACCCGCAGAGGCCACTGCCGCCGCCGCGTGCTCGCCACGCCGGCTGACATTTTAGGCTCGCGCCGGCTCGGTCCAGCCGGCGTCAGGCGCCCCGCCGAAATAAGCACGCACTCACTCGCCGGCCGCTGTCACGCTCGCAACAACAGACCCATTCGCGGGGAATGCGCCAGCAAATAGGTGTCAGGTTGCCGGGTAGCTGGAAGACTTAACCCACACGTTCCCCAGACGACGCCGGGTGGCATTTGTTAGCTGGTAAAAAAGAACGTAACCCAGGCCGTAAGTGAAGAATCAGTTGAGTAATGTCGCGCTGCGAGGGTGACCGTGAGTTTACTATCACCTTTCATCGTTTTAATCTTCTGTTTTCCACCTCACCATTCACAAGCGTCCAGTTCATCTTACTAAGTAAAGCTGTCCTTAATCAGGTTAATTTCAGCACCAAATGCTTTAATAATCGTGGTCCTACTGGAGATGATATGCCCTTGCCTATCTCCGACCTCTGAACTGAATTACTGAGCCAATTACAGGGGGGCCGACAGTTCAACGATGACTCCGAATCACGATTCTGCTTGACATTTTTCACAACAAAAAATCATTACCGGAAGTGAAACGTCACAGAAAAAGATTCTAGGGCCGACCGTGAATCGAACACAGAATTTGTAATCTCTCACCATCCCACTGAAATATCTCGAACTCGTTCTCGACTGCAACGCTATCACCAACGGACTAAAACTACCAAAGGACTAAATGTGGGATTATGTTCCTTCACCACTCACTTTTGTCGTTGCCGTGATCTTCAGGCTGAAGACAAGCTTGATGCAGCTCCCCGTGCTAATCTGTCCCGTGCAAGCCTTTCCATATTCCCTCCATTACTAAACTGACCATTCCCTAATGCCTCAGTAATAACTCGATTCCTTCTTTTCATCAAGTTGTGCCATAGATGTCTTCTCTTCTCAATTCTATTCAAAACAGCTTAATTTGTTATCTGTGCTTTAAATCAAATTACCAGCTTTTTTCTGTAGCACCACATTCGAAATGCTTCTATTTTCTACTCTGTACAGCTTACCGTGCACACCATCCTCGACACCTACAAAATTATTATCAAATCTGTTAGTTCTGAATGTCACGAAAAATTGCTCTTATTCATTCAGACGATATCTCAGCACCAGATTAAAAACCGTTAAGAACTTGGGTGCAATCTTGGATTAACACCTTGACTGAGGAGAAAATACTATCGCCGCAAGCAGGAAAACATCCGCTTGCTTCCTGCCCTCTAGATATGTAGATGTGATGTACATCCGTAGACAAACAAAAGACTACAATTTCAGAAAAATTGGATGATTTATTCAAGAGAAAGAGATTCACAAACTGAACATGTCAAAATGGTGTTGCTCCAATGAGGCCCTTATTCAAGTAGTTATTTGGCTTGACATTGATTCATAGGGTAGTTGGATGTTCTGAGGGATATCGTGCCAAATTCCGTCCAATTGGAGCTATAGATCGTCAAAATCCTGAGATGGATGGAGGGCCCTGCTCGTAATGCTTCAAACGTTCCCAACTGGGGAGAGATCCCGCCACTTTCCAGGTTATCTCCAGACACGTCTTCGGTCTCGAATCTCATTGGCTGGAGCAGATTTGTCTTCAGTGCTTCGAACTGAGCCCCGATGCCCTGGAGACGTACCAGTCAGCAGTGGGATACCAACCCGACTGTCGCCTGCAATACGGCCGACAATCAGGAGTGATGGTCTGGGGCGCCTTTTCTTTTCATAGCAGGATACCTTTGGTTGTCGTCTGCCGCACCCTTACAGCACAGCGGTACGCCGACGATATTCAAATGGTTCAAATGGCTCTGAGCACTATGGGACTCAACTGCTGAGGTCATTAGTCCCCTAGAACTTAGAACTAGTTAAACCCAACTAACCTAAGGACATCACAAACATCCATGCCCGAGGCAGGATTCGAACCTGCGACCGTAGCGGTCTTGCGGTTCCAGACTGCAGCGCCTTTAACCGCACGGCCACTTCGGCCGGCACGATATTCTATGCCCTATTTTGTTGCCCTTCACAGCAAGCCGTCCAGGGCTTACATTTCAGCTAGCTAATGCACGACATTTCAGCAAGATAATTCCCGCCTGCACGAGTCGAGAGTTTCCACTGCTGGTCTTCGTGTTTGCAGATCGAATAGCTGCTTGCATAAGGGTCGATGGTGTATCAACACATTAATGACTTGTTCAAATTGTGAAGCTCATTCTCTTCAGTAAATCATTCTATTTTTCTGCAGTTGCCATAATTTGCTTGTCTGTACATGTAAATCACATCTACCGGTTTCCCTCCCGTTCGGATAATTCTTTTTTGGTGTGCGTTTCCACAAGATGTTTAAACGTACATTTGTTCGGCCTCTTCACCACTATTACGATGTATACCAACATAGCACGAGAACTGAAACCTCTAGATGGTTACGTCTGCGATATCCGTCTGTCTGACTATGGCAGCGCGTCGAACGCCCAGTTACGGCTGTTGTTGCCTGACAAGTTACGTAAGTACCTTACACGATGTCTACTTTATTGGCTTCTT
Source organism: Schistocerca nitens (assembly GCF_023898315.1). Lineage (NCBI taxonomy): Eukaryota > Metazoa > Arthropoda > Insecta > Orthoptera > Acrididae > Schistocerca > Schistocerca nitens. The sequence goes on along the minus strand of NC_064619.1, from coordinate 422,355,177 downwards.
AGTGTGTAGCATTCCAATACCTCACATTAGGGTCCGGTGCCTGTCAACTCTTCATAATCGCAACCAAAGTCTCACTCATCTACAATCCTATCTAGACTCATTCATAAAGCATAAACACTGGCAAACTCCTTCCGTTTTGCTGCAGTCCGCCTCTCGAATTGGCAACCCTGTACTCTGCGCACAATTCAAAGCCCTCTTGCGTTTTAAAAAAAGTTTAAGCTTTTGTGAATCACACTACTTTTTCCTAAAAATTAGCACATATGGCCAGTTTTCTCTCTGTCAAATAGTAAAGGAAATGCGTCATTTTCCTCCCACTTGTATTTCACTTCCTTGTCGTTTCAGACGGTCACGCCACTTTCTTCCCCCCTCTCTTCTTTAGTTGCGTTCTTTCACAAGCCTCTCCCACTCCTTCCCTCACGTCCATTGCTATTTTTATTGTTATAATTTACACGAAGTAGCATAAACTCTGCTTTATTTCTACTGTTGCAACTACCGCTTTCCACCATTTATGTTTCTTACATCCATCATCTGCACGGGCAGCTTGTATCGTCGTACTCCCATATTTTATCCCTCATTACCGGTATATGCACTCTGCCTCGGTTTTCGCGTGCGTCGTCCCTGCCTCACCCATATTCCATATTCCACCCATATTCCAAACCCTCCGCCCCCCTCCCCCTGCCGCATCAGTTTTTATTTATACCTGTAAACCCTTTACCACTCGTAAGCTCGAAAATCACAACCAATTTTCAACTCTATTCTCGCTCTTTCCAACACAGAGCTCTACGCCAACATACCCCCATCCTACCAAGTACAGACCTAGTCTCAATATCACTTCCACAGATCAACGTTCCAATATTCAACCTCACGTCCAATCACCACAACTCAATTCTCGCACTTTTTTCTATCAGTTCTTACCGCTCGTACAGCTGTCAATGGTTAACAATTCTTCTTCCTTACAAACCTCCAGACACTTTATAACATCCATATTGTTCTCCGTCTCTCTTTGTTCTACCTAGACCCTTAATATGTCTAGAAGAAGATGATTATCGAGTGCAGAAACGCCTATTATTTGGTCAGAAGCAGTGGCATTGTCGCCTACATCAAAGCATATGCCACATCATCGTCACCAGGAGGAAGAAGCAATTTCGTCAAGATGCACTTTAACCTAATCTTTTATTCGTTTTATATGTAAACATATATTTTTATATGGTAGATAATACTAGGATCAAGAACAGTGATATTGCTACTGTTGAGTATGACTTAAAAACCCAATGGTTAGGAGAGGTAGGCTACAGAGTGAGGCGGCAATTGTCGCCATAGGAAAGCTAGAGAGGAACAGAAATGCTTAGCGAACAAGTTGACACATAAACAGAAGCTTTAATTAACTTGTATTTCTCCAAATGTAACAATGCAGCAAGAAATAGAGTTCAGCTCTGTGTCAACAAGGAAGAGGCTCTCTGACCTAAGCACGGACAATGGTGTTATAGCAAAGAAACGCCAAGTGCAAGCGGTCGAGTGGATTCGTGAAGACGCAGTTAGAGCCACTGACTCTTCGAAGAGTTGCCTACAAGATGAGTTTGAGGGATTATCACATATTGTTATTCTCACTGGACGCTTTTATTCAATCCGTGTAGGCACTATATTTTTCCACTTAAGCATGCCGCATTTGTTGAAAAGAGAAAGCCCTTTTAAACTGCTGTTGCACAAGAACTACGTCAAAATCAAGAAGAGACAAACGTCGAGATGTCAATAGTGGGCAATCCGTCAACTACCAACAGTGTTATCTGGTCAGCAGATAACAGCTACGCGTGCCCTCGACTCCGCTTTGTGCCCTGGCTGTATTAAATGCTCAACCAGCGGTGACACGCTCCTCAAATAACATTGCAGACGAAACTTACACGGACCAATCAGCCGCCGGACGCGTGGGTAAGATATTCACATTTTAAAGCACGTTCTTTCGATAAGTGCTGGCTCGACACAAGCACTGAGGATACCTGACAGAATCAATGTTACAGTGCAGGTGAATAACCCGATATAAAGTTACAACTTATCACTTTCTTGGAACTGCAATGCCGCCTGAACAGCGTAATTTCCGGGATGCCCACTTCACTGCTCTGAATCTGGGGGCTTACATTAACTATTAACGAATTTAATTTCGTTCTTTAATAAACGTTAAAGGCGCCTTAATGTATAGATTTTATTAGCGAGTTTTCTGAAACACTATATAGTGAAGCAAGTAATTAAGGATGATGCAACTAAGAATTCTATTACTGTAGCACAAGTGCTAAATTGACCAACTTCTGTACCAACCAATTTTTAATTCATGAAGGATCGAAGGTTAGAGTTTAACATCACTTAGACGTCGTGGCTATTAGAGACAGACCACTAAAACAGTTGGAGAAGGATGAGAGAGAAAACAGCCGTGATCGCTTCAAAGGAATCATTCCGTCTTTCGTCCAAAGAGAGAAGCGACAGGAAATTTAGACCTGCATGGTTGGACAATGATTTGAACCCTTATTCTCTCGGGTAAAATCTTACGCTCTGAGCTACCTGGCTCACGATATTGGAAAAAAAGTTCACAGAGTTACTGAAACAAGAGCGTGTGGCCAAAGAGTCAGAAAGAACAATGGGAGTTTGTCTACATGAAATATAAATGCTGTATAATAAAAAAAATACTAAAGACGTATAGTCGGCCGTTGTGGCCGAGCGGTTCTAGGCGCTTCAGTCGGGAACCGCGCGACCGCTGCGGTCGCAGGTTCTAATCCTGCCTCGGCCATGGATGTGTGTGATGTCCTTAGGTTAGTTAGGTTTAAGTAGTTCTAAGTTCTAGGGGACTGATGACCTCAGATATTAAGTCCCATAGTGCTCAGAGCCATTTGAACCATTTTTTTGAAAGACGTATAAAGAAAACAACTGGACCACGAAAAACGCAGGTGGGATTCTAAAGCACTGAAGAATGATGAAACGCTTTCGAAGTTCTCTGAGGCTGTAGATACTGCGACGTTGAGTACCACAGCAGTAGTTCAGTTGAGGAAGACTGGAGATTTCTAAAAATGGATAATCTAAGAAGCTGGACATCTATACAGGGTGAACATTAATAAATACAACAACCTGCAGGGACGGATTCCTGACTGGAAATGGAGGAAAAAAGGTCCTACATGTGTCCGGAAATGAACGGTGTGCGTGCAACGACAAGAAATCGTCCTGGAACACAGTACAGAGTTGGATCGCATCCATATCACAACAGATGTTCAAAGTGGCCTGCATGGGGTTGCAGGTGATAGGGATAGTAGCGATTGTCATGCAGGATATAGGCTTATATTGTGTTGGCGGGCCACTTGCCTGGATCTTGTGTAACAGTTTGTCTCAATATCGTGTAGAACTGGGTCCTCCAGATCTGGTCCGCCACCTCCCTGCACGTTCGTCTCTCTGAAAGGAATACGAACATCGGGCCATTCTGCTGCTTACAGTACGTTGCCTGCGTCACAGACACACACATCCTGCAACAAACTAGGAATACACGGCACGTGGTCAGAGCAACTGTCGTTCGTCAGCGCCATCTACCGTGGCAACGATGCATTTACGGCCATATGCTCAAAGGATATTTTTCCTTCATTTCCAGCCACGAATCCGTCGCTGCAGTTTGTCAGTTCTATTAATGTTCACCCTGTATAAGAAAGACAACTGGGAAAGAAACCGTGGTCCCAAAAGAATGGCGAAAGTAATCAACTTCTCGTGGCTGGGGCTCGCAGTCATGTGACTTGACTGAAGGATACCATGGTCGCCTTTGCCCATAAAATTAGTTGTTTATAAAATCCATTATTGCAATTTCGGCAGTGTAGCCATTATCACGTACAGTTGGGTTGGGTTGTTTCGGGAAGAAGACCAGACAGCGAGGTCATCGGTCTCATCGGATTAGGGAAGGACGGAGAAGGAAGTCGGCCGTGCCCTTTCAAAGGAACCATCCCGGCATTTGCCTAGAGCGATTTAGGGAAATCACGGGAAACCTAAATCAGGATGGCCGGACGCGGGATTGAACGGTCGTCCTCCCGAATGCGAGTCCAGTATGCTAGCCACTGCGCCACCTCGCTCGGTCTCACGTAGAGTACTACGAACTAAAAGTACAGTGCGTGTATGCAGAGTTGCACTTACATCACGCCACGTATTGGCAGTTGTATAATTTATTTTATAATAAAACTGATAAGGCATAGCATGATTTAAGCGCAACTTTGTATATACCCTCCGTGTTTGCAGTTCTCAGTATTCCACTTGATAATGAGCACACGGCCGAAATTGCAATTGTGAATTTTATGCACAAATAATTTTTCAGTCAAAAGCGTTTCTGAGGTCCTTTAAAAAAAACGAAACTATTAAACAGCACTAGAAAAAAGATCAACGAGAAACTTAGCTCAAAATTAGGCGCAACACAGTAGACGAAGTGAAAGAACTCTGCTACCTTGGAACCAAGATAACGTATAACTAACAAATCAAGAAGAGTATTATGTTAGAAGCACACTAGTACAGGCAAATAGAGCATTCCTCGTCGAAAGAAGTCTGTTAGTATCAGACATGGATCTCAACTTGAGAAACAAATTTCTCAGAAAGAACGTCCATGGACTACATGGAGCCACAGACGACAAAAATAGTAGTGGAAGACAGAATAACATACAACGAATAAGTGAGTATATTGAGTGTAAGTATATTCTGTTAAGAAGACATTGACGCGAAGGAAATTATGCCCGTGGCACAAAAATTCGCAATATCCATCATGTCAGGCGCAGACTCAGACATGTGCTTTACATTTAATGTTTTTGTTTACAATGCAAAGACTATCGACTAAGCAGAGATACCACTCGATGAGTGACAGGACTTTCCTGGCGTATAATGATTTTGTTAAACGTTCTCGGCTATTTAGTGGGATGAATACTTTAACAACGGAAAAAAGGCTTTCTCTCTAAAAGTGAATTATTTAGTCAAGGGGTACAAGACAAGTTGTTTTTTTTAGTAACTGGCACTGGAATTTTGACGAAAAATTACAGTTCCATCAGATTGCATTTTAAACGGATTTGTGACTGGTTGCGTTTTAAACCAACGAAGTTAGCAACAACTAAATGGTGTGAATTCATTATGCTTCTACTTCCAAATCGAGTAATTATTTCAATAGTTACAAAAATATATACATTTTCTTTTTACGTCCTGTCGACAGATTCAGAAGAATTTCTAATGTGACTCTTAACTTCTGATATGTATCGCCAACGGTTTTCGTCAAGAGCAGAATATTTGGCTCAGCACACCTTTTCTCGGGGTTCCTACCTTCGTTTAGGGCTCCAATTTCTGGCAGTAAGCTGCTCACAGCAATTAAAATACGTATCCTATTCGAAACTGATGGCCCAGCAAGATATGAGCCGGCTTATCTGAACAGATATGAGGCTCCTCTCGATTTCTCATACACGGTAGCTTTTTCATTTTCTCTAACCTAAGAAAAACGTCCTAAGCACTTACAGAAGCTGCCAATAGATGCAACACTGTTCGAGAAAAAACTAAATTTCTCAGATCCTACACTGGTGGAAACAAATGGCAGTTCCTTGCGCTGACCAGAAAACGCAGATACCTTTTGACGGCTTATGACTCGGAATGCTTCAAGAATTTTCAGCAGGATTTTTATAGATCGAGGATGCTGACATTGATACTCTGATACTTAATTTACATTTTTCGCCTCCTCTTTTTATTTTTCCTCCATTTCTACTTTTCCATAGTCTTCTTCATCACCAGAATAATTACTTCTGCAACAGGTTCCCAAACATCTGCCATTAATGCCTCACACAGCCCGACCATTCCGAAACCATATGATGTTAAAAAATTACACAATCTTATTTAAGAATCTCTCCTTTTTGATGCAGGTCTGATACTTGTTAAGTTGAGGAAGGAAAGAGTTGTTGTGCATTATACCAACAGCAGAAAACATATATTGTCACTCAGGACATTAGACGTGCCTACGGAGGCTCAGAGTGACTTCACATAAATGTATGGTAAGAATGCACAAACAAGTCCCCCATCGAGCGCTCTTCGACAAGTTTTGGAAGACAGGAAATGTCAAAATAAAGCCAGCAATATCAGTAAAGTTGATCGACACACAAACTGCACAGTCTTTGAACCCCACGAAGTCTATGCGACGCCTATCGACAAGTTTGATCCCCTTGCCCACAGGACATCGGCGAATGGCCGTACGGAATTCGCGCTGTTCATCAGTTGTTACCTGAAGACAACGGAAGATGTGTAGTTTTCTGTCAACGTTTTACGTCATCGGTAGTACCAAATGGGGATGAGCTCTATGCATGGTTTTGCTCCGACGAGGCAGGGATACATCTTGATGTATATGAGAATGCACAGAGACGACCACATTAAATCCTCATCAGCTGCACGGGCCCCCTATACATGCACAAAAAGTGGGTACTTGGTGTGCAATATGACAGAGCCGAATCACATATCACATCCTTTCATGACACAGTGAATAGCGAGCGCTACGTACAGATGATGCAACTATTTATAAACATTATACCTAAAGTCCAGTTATTGTACACTGGGTTTCGGCAGGGCTATGGTACACGTCAAACATCCGATAAGACGACGACTTTCTTGAATCAGAGGTGTCTTTCTTGAATCAGAGGTGTAAAGGGCTTATAACCCTCTTAATCTCCTAATTTATAACGATTTGAAGTTTTCTTGGGGAATACTTCAAAGATGCAGCTCTCAAAACTCACCCTCACACACAATTCCTCAATCGTAGAAAGAAATTGAACGATGTGTTTTTGCCATTTATGAACAAACGTTACAAAAGAACATGCTATGTCATAATTAATGTGACCGAAAAGAGAGGCCACTTTCAAGAACAGTGATTTTCTCATAAGGTATGTTACTTTTCGAACACACAGTACAGGTGGTGTTGCATTCCCAGGTTGTTGTTATTCCATTGTATCGTATTGCTTCTACGGAAGGGGGATGTTGTTGTTGTTATTGTGTTGGTAGTGGTGGTGGTGATGGTGGTGGTAGTGGAGGAGGAGGAAGCGATGGCGTGTAGTACTTGGGTTGGTTTGATGTAGCTCTCCACGCAAGTCTGTCCTGTCGAAGCCATCTCATCTCAACATAAATACTGCGACCTACATACATTTAAAAACCTTGTTACTAAAGTGATGCCTTGGTCTCGCTCTACAGTTCTATCCCTTACACTTCTATCCATTGCCATATTAACGATTCCTTGATGCTTCAGGATGTATCCTATCAACCGACAACTTCTTTCAGTCTAGTTGTGTCGAATTTCTTTTCTCGCCAATTAGACTCAGTACAGCTTCATTAGTTGTCCGATCTATGCGTGTAACCTTCAGCATTCTTCTACAGTAGTACATTTTCTAAACTACATTCACTTCATGTCTGAACAGTTTATCGTAAAGTTTCACTTCCTTACAAGGGTACGCTCCTCACGAATACTTTCAAGAAAATACTCAAACAATTTATATTTGGTGTTAAAATATATCTCGTTTTGAAGAACAGTTTTCGTGCTATAACCAATCTGCATTTAATATCCTCTCAACTTGGGCCATCATCAGTTATTCCGCTGTCCAAACAGCAACATTTTTAGTGTCTAAGTCACCAATGTAATTCCCTCAGCATCGTCTGATTTAATTCGACTACATTCCATTACCTTTGCTTTACTTTCGTTGACGTTCGTCTTATAACATCTTTTCATGACATTGTCCACTCCGTTCGACTGCTCTTCTGTCCCTCGCTGTCTCTGGCAAAACTACAACGTCACCGCAAATCTCAAAGTTTTTATTTCTTTTTCCTGAATTTTAATTCTTTTTCAAATTTCTCCATCGTTTCCTTTACTGTTTGCTCAAAATAGAGACTGAATAACATCGGAGATATACTACAACGACGGCATCCTCTCTGAACCGCCGGCCGAAGTGGCCGTGCAGTTAAAGGCGCTGCAGTCTGTAACCGCAAGACCGCTACGGTCGCAGGTTCGAATCCTGCCTCGGGCATGGATGTTTGTGATGTCCTTAGGTTAGTTAGGTTTAACTAGTTCTAAGTTCTAGGGGACTAATGACCTCAGCAGTTGAGTCCCATAGTGCTCAGAACCATTTGAACCATTTGAACCTCTCTGAACTGCTGGCTCCCTTTCGCGACCATCGACTCTCATAACCGCAGTAAGAGTATGATGCAGACTGTACAAAGTTATTTGTAGTGGTGTTTCTTTCGTTTTCCCTGAGGACACATATAGTTACATTTATTTCGCTCCAAATACACAACACGGCATAATGATGCAGTCATCATTAGCTACACACTTCAATTGGTCGCGCTCTGTAATTAGGGCTGCCACTGACAATTACGTCTGACTGATACTTACAGCTCTCTGGGTCAGATGCGTGTTTTGGTTTACTCAAATGCCTAAATTACTCGACTGTTTGCAGAGTGCCTGTAACTAGCAATTTAAAGAAAAACAGTGCAAGTCTGCTGATGGGTGACAAGAAATTGTCATTGTGTTTCTCATTTTTCACTGGATTCATAAAATACTTGCGAAAATAAGTGCGAACATAAGACATCATGTCAAATTATGTACGAAGTTTTACATCAAACACGTCTGGAAATACTAAAGAATTACTGGCAGAATGGGGCATTTCGAGTGAGGTACTTTAACTGCGCCCTTGATGAAAATATCAGAAAGCAACAAAAGTCGGGAACACAATCGCCAGCTTATATTATTCATTGCTAGAACGAAGCTGATGGCTGAAACCACAACAAAGCCGTTAATGTCAGTCTATACCATGATACAGCTGCGTAAGGAGTCTAAAATATGAATTCCTAAGAATACCAGAAACACGTATGTCTCTGATCCACACATTCTGTGTGGATTGGGCGGATAGTTGTAATGGAAACGAGGAGACAATACCGTCATTTTAGTCAGTCGGTTCAATGTGCCCTTATCTGGCAAATTCTTCAATAAGTCCGGCATTAGATGGAGTGAAGGGCTCAGCGGTGACCATCAACAAAAATGCAGAGAAACTGGAGATCCTTTAGCTTCCAACGTTTTGTGAAGCTCTAGTGATGTAGCACGTAACGATACTAATGGCATTTAGCTAATACTGAAAAGCACCAGAAAGACCGTTCTTTCTTCTAATTATGTATCACTATCTCTATATCTACTCATAAAGGGTTGTTATATTTACGCTTTCGCTACCTGAGAGGTCCCTCATGCGAAACAAGTGATCGTAGGACGATGAAACTTTGTGGAAACATCTGTAAGGGCATGCGGAAAAGAAACAACGAATTAACTGTTGAAAGAAACACATCGTAATTTCCCCACGACAGGGTAACGTTTGTCAATTTTGTACCATGTTTACGTTCAAAGTTACAAACATTGCTCAATCTGACGACCATCTGCATTCACGACTGCCTGGAACCGCACTAGAGATTGCTCTACCGCTCCCAAAACAACTCCAGTGCGATGAGACGTTCAGCTGTCGTACGCAGCTCGTGCACTGCGTCCAGCATTCTCAGTCAAAGGCAACATTCACTTCTTCATCAGTTTGTGGCGCAATTGGGATCAACTCTCAAACCGCCAGTTAATTCGAACTTCCGAATCCTGCGCGGAAAGAGGACCTCTCGGTATTCGTTTAATGCCTCTATACTCGCGAAGAGCTTCGGCACTATTGCTGTTGTTCTGATAAAAACTGTTAAGGCACACTGATGCTGGTGTTTCAACCCTGCGTCGCCGTACAAGAACCGGCGCCTAACGGCAAGTCGTAATGCTAACACTATTTGGCACTCCAGTCGGTATATAAAAAAACGCACGTAATCGAATTCAACGTCGTGTCAAAATTTCAAGGCAATCGGTGAAGACTTTCGGAAATTTACGACTTTGTACAAACTAACATTTACATTTTTATTTATATAGAGGAACTGCTCAATTAGCCGGCCGCAGTGGTCTAGCGGTTCTGGCGCTGCAGTCCGGAACCGCGGGACTGCTACGGTCGCAGGTTCGAATCCTGCCTCGGGCATGGGTGTGTGTGATGTCCTTAGGTTAGTTAGGTTTAAGTAGTTCTAAGTTCTAGGGGACTTATGACCTAAGATGTTGAGTCCCATAGTGCTCAGAGCCATTTGAACCATTTTGAACTGCTCAATTTGTTTACACATGTATTGTGTTATAGATAAAATTTTGTCACAATATTCTTTGGAAAAGATAACTCTTTGTTTTTCTTGACCACCCCCTCACCAGCATCCTAGCTACGATAACATCGCATAAGTAAAATAGTATAGCTCCGAGGTATTGTGTAGGAATTCGTTAACATGAAATCAAAAGACGTCATATCCTGTGAAAAGAATATGTGTATTTAGTTCCATACTTGCTTTTGCTTACTGTGTCCACAGACGAGAAACAACTTAGAAGACGAGTTGAGCGGAACCGATAGTATCTAGATAACAAGTTATAAGACGAATATTAATAAAACTAAAACAAAGGTAATAGAATACAGTTGAATAAATGCAGTTAATGCCGGGGGAATTAGACTACGAAAGGAGCCGCTGAAAGTGGTGTACGATTTTTTTTTATTTGCGTAGCTAAATAACTGACGATGGCGGAAGTAAACAGGATGTAAAATGCAGACTGACAGCAGAAAGAAAAGCTTTACTCATTAGAAGAAATCATGTACCATCTAATATAAATTTCAATGTTGGGAATTTTTTTCCTGAAAATATTTGCCTGCAGATAGTCTTGTACGGAAGTGAAACGCGGACAACAAACAGCATAGATAAGCTCAGAACAGAAGCTTTTGAAATGTGCTGCTAAGATTAGACGGATGACTAATGAAGCGGTACTATACCGAAAGAGAGAGCAAAAAGCTTTATGGAACAACGTCAACAAACGAAGGGATCGGTTGATAGTCCACAACCAAAGGCATGGATTCGGTAATATGGCAACATAGCAGTGTGTGTGTGTGTGTATGTATGTGTGTATGTGTAGGCGAGAGGGATTTGCAGATGAGCGCCATTGCTCGAATACAGAAACCAGGTTCAAACTGTTGTAGGTTGCAGCAGTTATACACAGATACGGAAATACGTGGAGAGCTGCATTACGTCAGTCTTGCGAGTGATGACGACAACAAAAAAGTTATGTTATACATGTTGATTCTTCTTCTTCCACAGACAGTATTGAGACCTAATGCAGGAAGGTGCGTTGAAAATGTTCCAGTACCTACGACTTCTAATTAAGAAACGGTTGCTACAGGAAATCACGAAACGACAACAGGAAATCACGAAACGACACGTATAACGTGGAGGAAAAAAAAAGTCGTGTCTCTTGAAAACCAAGTCGATATTTACAGCGAAAAAGCTTTACAGTGCGTTCATCCAACTTCTTCAAACCACAGTCCCCTGTTGTGTAATGACGAGACTATATCTATGTATTATGGGTGGGAAAAAAACCAACAGGTTAAAACCGATACCGGTATTTTAGTTCTGAATAACCGATATTTTACAGTATTTGTCTGGTCTAGGTTATGACAGGTGTTTTTTTATTTTTTACTAATAACCGAGTAAAAAACTGAAATATCAATTAGCCATAGCAGCAGTGCTAAAATTTTTTTTTAATAAAGCTTACTTTAACAAGGAATAATTTTTATTCCTGAAATTTGCACTGGTTTGAAAAGCTGAGTTATTATAAAAACTGAGAAAAACTATCAGTGCTATTTTAATGACAATACCGACAGAAACGTGTTACAGACACAAGGCATAATAATTGGTGCAGCACTGCTGAGACATTAATGTCCCTGCTGCCGTGTGTCGTGGCTCAAGATACGCGTTTACGAGCAGTGTGCAAGAATGGCCACCACGTCGTCCATACGGTAGTTCCTCGCTGTGGTCGGCGGACATAGTTCCTCGCTGTGGTCGGCGGACATCCGTTGTTTTTTGAGCAGTCTTTCAAAAAACTGGAATAAATAGGAGAATACTGGTGTTTTCTCGTAGTATTCAATCACTTATCACTTTTCGAGAAAATCAGTGAACGGTGGACTCACTAAGATTGCTTTTATTTGTCTATTTAATTTAATATTTTGATTTTATGTATCTTGACAGTAAGATAATCAAAAAATTTCAATATTTGTTCGATTTCTATGTTTATTACAGGAAATAGTGGGAATAAAAAGATCGCAAGTCGTTTATTTCAGACACTGGTTATTCTGAGCGGTTCTAAAAGTCAGGTTAAAATGGCGAGAAAAAGACCGATATAACCGAAAACCGGTTGTTCCCGCAATAACTGCCATCCCTACTATGAATGCCGTTATACTCGTCGTTTGTGCTCTCTGTGTAGAAAATAAGCAGTATCTGTGGCGCTTGATAAGGCGAGACAGAAGAACAATGATTGTAGCATTCTGTGAAGACCATTAGAAGGAAGATTCGAGCTGAATGTCCAGCTGCCGACGACATCATTACAGACGGAGCACGAATTCGGACGGGGAATGGGTGAGGAAGGAAGTCGACCGTTGGCTCTGCAATGGTACGGTCCCTGCATTCGTCTAAGTCGATTAAAGAACACAATGGAAACTAAAATCAGGAAGCCAGTCAAGGGATTTGAGCGCCGCTTCTCCCGAGTTTTGTGCGTAAAAGAACTCGCATGCAACAGCAGGTGCGACCAGTTCTAGAGTATTGTTCCAGGCTTTGAAATCTTTATGTAGTGGGTATGACAACAGAATGGAACGAATTCCGAGGCATGCTACTTGGACCGTATCATGTCCGTTTACCATATATGAAAGTGTAACACAAACGCCCGGGGAAATTACTTGGGAGTCCTTAGAAGAAAAGCGAAACCCTATATGGTTAATTTAAAGAACCTTATTTGAAAAAGACTTTGCGACAATTATGCTGATACAGTCGCCTCTCTCGCGTAAGGAACATGACAATAAGATAAGAGAGGTTAGGGCACTTATGGGGGCTTACAGACATTTTCCCACGCTCTATACGCAGAAAGAATAGGAAAGAAAATCGATAACATTGGTACGATGTAACCTCCCCCATGATCTACACAGTGGCATTCATAGTATACGCTATCTGATAAAATGTATCCAGACACCCGTATGTAACGCGTAATTGATCACTAGACGTCACCAGAGCGGACCCGTCAGTATAAAAGTATTGCGTTGTCAGCAGAGAAAAGTAACAGCAGAATGGATCGGTCATAGACGCTCAGTGCCTTCGAGTGTGGACTAGTCACACAGTCCATCAGGGACATTTCAATCCATGTACAGAAGTCCAATTCGGCTGTTGGTGAATTCACTGTTACGTGGAAATGCGAAGGTACAATCACAGCTAAACCAACATGAAGTAGATCTCACGTGCTGACAGACAGTATCTAAAGAGTATAGCGGAGGGTGGTTGCGCCAAATTGCAGTAAATCAGTGGTAGGAATTACGCGTGACTTTGAAACTGCTACGAGGAGTCCAGCTAGCACAATGACTGTGAATAGGAAGTTGAAAAGAACGGGGTACAACCGCCGAACAGCTAGACATGTATGTAGTCAATGCTAAGCGAAGCTTAGGGAGGTGTATTAGAGTGACGCCACTGGACAGTGGATGGTTGGAAACCAGTGGTTTGGAGTGATGAGTCACGCTATATTCTGCGGCAGTCCGATGGAAGAGTACTGTTTTAGTGAATGCCTGGCGAACATTACCTGCCATCATGTGTAGTGCCAACAGAAGTACGGAAGAGGTGGTGTTACGATTGGTTGTGGTCCCTTCTTCCCTTAATAAACGCTAAATGCGGAAGGACAAGAAACGTTTTAACACACAGTGTACTGCGTACAGTAGAGGAAAAGTTAGTAGACGATGCTTGTTTATACAGGGTGGTCCCGAATTCATGGTACAAACTTTAATGGTAGGTGCAGGACATTGTAACAAGGATATATTGTATAGGAATGTATAGTCCCAGGTGACGCGGTGAGGCATAAACAGGGGAAATAACGGCCGAAAGGAAAACGAAAGATTTTATTGAAATCGTTGTTGACAAGTGTCATGTTTACAGTAAGTGTTCAAAATTGCGTCCACCATGAGCGATACATGCTTGACAGCGTCGGTGCAGCGATTGGCGTACACGTTCAAAGATGCCTGGTATTTCACGCACACCTGCAGCAGCTACAGATATGCGAGCAACGAGATCCTCATCTGAGTCAACTGGAGTCTCATAAACAAGGCTCTTAAGATGTCCCCATAAAAAGTAATCGAGGCAAGAGAAATCAGGAGATCGGGGTGGCCAAGGGACTGGTCCACCACGCCCAATCCATCTAGCACCAAACGTGGCATTCAGGTAATTCCGTACAGCAGTGCTGAAGTGTGCTGGCGCTCCATCGTGCTGAAACCACATGCGGTTACGAATGGCGAGCGGAACATCTTGCAGCAGTTCTGGTAACACTTCTTGCAGAAAAATAAGATAGCTTTCGCCACAGAGTCGCGTGGGTAGTAAGTATGGCCCAATCAAAAAGTCGTTCACAATACCAGCCCACACATTAATACCGAAACGTTGTTGATACGCATGTGGACGCGTTGCATGTGGATTATCTGTTGCCCACACATGGGAATTGTGCGCATTAAAGACACCCTCGCGTGAAAATGTCGCTTCATCTGTAAATAGCACATGACCTACGAAATCCGGCTGCAACGCACATTGCTGCAACAACCACTGGCAGAAGTTCACGCGAAGAGGATAATCTGCCGGATTCAATGCTTGTACTTTTTGAAAATGGAAGGGGTGTAAGCGATTTTCATTTAACACTCTGCATACAGTCTGATGACTCACATGTACGTCACGCGCAACAGTTCTTGTGCTTGACTCGGGTCTATCAGCCACTATGTTCAAGATGCGTTCTTCCAGTCGTGGAGTGCGTACAGCTCTTAATCGACCAGCGTCATGTCTGTTGACGTCGAACGTACCTGTTTCACAAAGTTGACGATGTAACCGTTGAAAAATTCTATGATCCGGCATTCGTCGATTAGGATACTCCGCGCGATACATTCGTAACGCAGCTCTGGCGTTACCATTTGCACGGCCGTACATGTAATGCATGTCTGCTTTTTCTGCATACGTAAAGTCACCCATCGTCTACGGCAGCACAATTGTGAATGGCGCTTGTCCCTACTGCGATACATCATGTTCATCTACTGCCCTCTACCGGCAGTGACACCAACCGATCACTCCATTTCTCTTTCCCCTGTTTACGCCTCACCGCGTCACCTGCGACTATACATTCCTATACAATAAATCCTTGTTACAATGTCCTGTACCTACCATTAAAGTTTGTACCATGAATTCGGGACCACCCTGTATAAGCAAGGCAATGCACCACCATCTTTGGACAATGGTTTGCAGACAATAACATTGCTGAAATGGACTGGCCTGACCAGAGTCCCGACCTCATCTGTCACTCATAGAGCGTGTCTCGGATGCAATGGGAAGACGTGAAGTTTCATATGTATCCAGCCGACATTCTTCATGAGCTTTCACTGGATGTGTTTAAACTAAGGCAATAAATTCCTCAGCGTGAAATCTGCAGGCTCTTTGCTCCCATGCCACAACGAATACAAATGTGTATTCGTGTCCGTGACGTCACATCTGATATTGGTGATGGACATCAGTATCGAATGAAACTGATGTTTAATGACTTAATATCTGTTATCTGATGATAATCTCAACAAGTTTGATAAGAAATAGGAATAGTGCTTCATGGTGAAATACTTTTGAGTCTCTGTCAGTGTATTTGACGTGAATTTGCTCGCTGTGCCGCTGTGACTGGACGAATTTGGAGTACTGCTGACGTAACTACATCAGAATATAAGGCGCCGTTCGGCTGCGGGCTGGAGTGTAGACGTCGGCTGAGGCGGCAGCTACTTGGATACAATGCACGGGGTCAACTCCCAGGCCCTTGGATCCGGTGGCTCGCGCCACAGACTGTTTCCGGCCGTTTCCTCAGTGGGGCTCTCTGTGTCTTATTGTAGGGTGCACCTGTACTTACACTTTGCTGCTCTTCTGAACTGTGTTTCTGATGAAGTACAATAGAATCGTACCGATCGACAACCAGCCTGTCACATCAATAGATTCCCAGATCCTGAATACAATATTAGTTGTAGGCGGCTTTAATCTACCAGAGACTGGAGCGGCTATGGATTCACTGCGTGAGGTACAGACAGAAGTTCTTTTGAGCATGTTTTCCGAAAACTATCTTGATCAGCTTGTTCGACAGCCCACAGGCAACGAAAATATATTAGATTTTGTAGCTACAAACACGCCTGACCTAATCGATAACGTCCGTATAGAGACACGGATTAGTGACCATGATGTCATCACAGCGACTTTGGTCACTAAACTTAATAAATCAATCAAGAATGCTAGGAGAGCATTTCTGCTAGAAAGAGCAGACAGACAGTTGTTAGCATCCCACTAAGACAGTGAACTAACATCCCTTCGTTCCAGTACGATGGACGAAGAGGAGTTATGGGCAAAGTTTCAACGGATTGTAAAACATACCCTGGATAATTATGTGCCGAGTAAGTGGATTAAGGACGGAAACGACCCACCGCGGGTTAACAACGAAATTCGAAAAATGGTGCGGAAGCAAAGGCTGTTGTAATCTCGTTTCAAACTTGAACACGCAAATGAAGGGGGACAAAAGTTAAAGGCATTCGTGCCTATGTAAACAGATAGATGGGCGAAGCCGACAACTACCACCGTCAGCAATAGATCTTGCCAAGAACCTCAAAAAAATCTGGACCTACGTAAAATCGCTAAGCTGCTCTAAGGCGTCTATCAGGTCTTGATGGAATCCCAATTCGGTTATACGTACAAAGATTATTCTACAGCACTGGCCGCTGACATAACTTGCCTTTATTGCGGAACTCTCTCCCATCGCAAAGTACTAAGCTACTGGAAAAAAGCGCAGGTGACTCCTTTATATAAGAAGGGGTAAAAAAAACGGACTCACAAAATTACAAACCAATATCTTTAACATCAGTTTGCTGAAGAATCCTTGACATATTCCCAGTTCGAATATAATAAATTTGCTTGAGAGAGAAAAGCTTTTGTACACGACTCAACCTTAGCTGACCCTTTAGGAGGATACAAGATGAATTAGACAAAAAGTCGACCATTCGCCTTTCTTACTACAATCCTAGCGCTACAATCTGTTCGTGGCGGAAATCTCATTACTTGATTTGCATAACGTTTGCTTGTGATACTCAAACGTTGAAAATATGTTTTGTTATGAAGAAGGATCATCATAAAGTGGAGGTGAGTGTTTCAAGTGATCTATTTGATCGTTGTAAAGTGTTAAACCATTAATTTGATAGGATAGTGGAAATGAGTCATTTCACTGTTTTTGATATCGACATTGTGTCAGCTCTGCCTTTGTCTCCAGCATTTAGCCAGTAAGAACGCAGTATTTTGAGGAGGGATGCTTGTTTGGAGACATTGGTCACACAGACAAACAGGGACCGCACTTCATTCCATTCCTCGGTGATTACAAAAAAATCAAATGGCTCTGAGCACTATGGGACTTAACATTGGAGGTCATCAGTCCCCTAGAACTTAGAACTACTTAAACCTAACTAACCTAAGGACATCACACACATCCATGCCCGAGGCAGGATTCGAACTTGCAACCGTAGCGGTCGCGCGGTTCCTGACTGAAGCGCCTAGAACCGCTCGGTCACACCAGCTGGCGATCGGCGATTACAGTTACTACTTCTTGGGAAGTGGGGGGGGCTGTCATTCCCAAAGTGTTTAAATAAAGAATATGCATCAGAGTATTATTGACTTTGATTTGAATTCTGTGTCGTGAGATCCTTCCTCTCCAGTACAGAGTGAGTCTTTTTTCCGCCAATTTTTTCTGGGAAAGGTGGGATTGGAGGGGGCGAGGGCTGGGAGACAGGACGTCCTCTGGCGGTGGCAGTGTGCACTAGCTCAGTCGATTCCTGCATGTCAAGGTGAGTGCACACACGAAAATTTTTCAACAAGATGACACCTCCTATTTGAAGCAATGTATTTATGTAATTAGGAAATGTTGTTGCTGGATGCGAGCTTTCCCCATCAAATAAAACAGAGATCCTACCCTGCAAATTGAATTTTATATCCTTTGCTATGTAATTGAAACTGATTTAAATTTCCTGTCATAATATCCTTCCTCTCCAACACAGACAGAGACCTTTTCCCACCATTTTCCATATGGGGTGGGAAGGGGTGGAGTGGGGGAGGGGTGGGGAGGGCTGGTGAATTTCCCTGAGGATGTCAGGTTAATTAATTGATCAATTTAATTAATTAGTCAATTAATTTGATATCAAAAGTGTGCTTGTATTGGCGAGGGTGAGGGGAGAGGGGTGGGGTGGGGGAGGGGTTTCTCAGAAGAATGGATTACCCTAGGGGGTCATAAACCATCTAGCAGAACAATAGGTTAAGATCATAAATCAATCAAGTTTGTCCCTGAATGTATGCTTGCCCCTGAATGTCTCCAACCCACACTAACAAAATGTGCCAGCATCAATGTTGTTCCACTACTGATGTCCTTAGTTGGAAAACATTTCATCATCGTTTTAGGCCATGTGTCCTCGCCATCACGTCATACACGTCAATACCATCTCAATCGATTGCATCCATTACAGTGCCGCTCAGGTTCATTCTGTTACGTAAGTCTTCATTTTTAATTGTATCCCTTAGTTGCTTCCCAGATAGGGTAACTGAATGTCATCACCTTGGCGTTCAGAGTGACATATTGTGGCATTGATGGGAGTTACGAACTACCATGCCACCTGGTCCACCAAAAAGTCAGTTATCATGGATTTAATATATGATAAGTTCTGAACTGCAGGTCATTTAGGAAGTGGGCAGTAACTCGTGCTGTTATCCTCGTAGCGGCAGCTCACGCTGGCCTGGCGTAGCAGTTGGCCAGCCAATATGTATGGATGATTCCTAGAAGGTTTGCCACTCATCGCAAAATGTCAGTGGCATCGTATTTGAGCGGCGGTGGAATTTAACTCATCACAGTTGAGTCAGTTTGCAAAACATATTTATAAATAATACACAAACGTTTCTCGTGAATCAGTCTACCTGTTACTAAAAACCTTATCAAAATTCCTAGCCTGAACAAACAGAAAGAAACTGCGGCGGCGAACTTTAAAATTTATGCATGCATACATGGAAGATACACTGTAAGTAAGCAATAACGGCAGTGTCGTATATGAGTTTAGGCCACCGATCTGTAGTTACTCCTCCTTGCTGGTGAGGAGCTTGTTCAGATGTCGCCTTTTTTCCATTCTTACCTTCATTTACGCGCTTACAGTGACGTAATTAAATTAAAGACAAGTTACCGTACTTGCACAGTGCCAGCATACAGATAATTTTGTTTACAGCTCATGGGAAACAGAAAGTGCCGCACCATGATAATAATGCGTAAAAAATAATCTAAATAGGCAATCAGAATTTTTCCCTTGCCTGAAAGGACAACATTATATAAATATTTATGTTTTGTTTACTAGTTTAGGAAGATTGTAATAACTGATGATAACCCCACGGCTCTAAAGCGACCATAAAATAAAATAAAATGAAAGAATTTACGATCAAAGCTAAATTAAAAATTATAATTACCTTCAGTGGCAGACAGACAACAAGCAGCGAAAATTATCAATACAAATAATCCAAGTTGAGATTCTGACGTTGGGTACTAACAGAAGGAAATGATGACATTTTCACAAGTCAGCAAATTCTCCGGTTACCCAAAATGCTGTGTTCTGGCAACATGCTTCTGGATCCCCAATGCCCCGTGCGCAACGTAAAATTTACTGCCCGTACGCCTGTCATGAAAAATGGAAGCGACTCCTGAAGCAATCTACGGGGCCGCAACGATCCGTTTACTGGTCTCCGGCGGGCTAGCGTAGGGGACACGGTGCGTGTTACGGCGGAATTACTGCCTAATGAACACACACACACCCCGAATTTATACTCTTTCCCTCGCTGACAAAAATGCCGAATTCCCTGACTAAATGTGTTACTGAATCGATATTGCCAAGGATGTTATACATCATGTTACGTCACCGCCTACGTTATCGTTCCTCTAGCATTAACTCGCGGACCAAATACTTATGTCATAATCAGCGTGATTAGATTTGATTAAATGCACTATTGTTCCATAGATTTATACATCCTCAAGGAAATGCAACCAGTTATAAAACAAGAATACATATTCCCGCACAAATAAGTGGGGGAAAAGAGATATGCTAATGTTCCTCCCACAGACTCTAAGTGAAATGGTCCTCACTGATGTGGAAGAAGTCAAAAAAATCATAGACGTATGCTCACTTAAGAGGTAGCAACAAACTTGTCACAACACATTTAAATGTACATGGTAGTTATAATCAAACTTCCGCTACTTGAGTCAATGTAGACGGAAAACTATTTACCGTATGGGTACCCAACTTTATAGGAATGATGTTCACACTGTGCTCCGCAGGATTTGCGTTGTTAGTAGTGCCAGTGTCTTGACTTGCCGTTAGGTGCCGGTATTGGTATGGCTGTGTAGGTTTGAAACGCAAGCATCAGTGTGTGTTACAGTCAAAATTGGTCTGGACAAGGTGAGCAGAGCTTTACTACTAAAGCTGTTTTATCAAAAGAGCAGCAACAGTGCGCCGCTCTTCGCATTGAAGGAATACAGAGAGAACCTCTTTCTGCAGAGGAGTTGAAGAACATGATTCAAAAGTTCGAATTATCTGACGACTATTTGCGAATTGCTCCTGAGAGCTGTAGTACACAGAGAAGTTGCAGCATTAGAAAATTGCAGCGAAATGCAGGAAGATCTGCAGCGGATAGGCACTTCGTGCAGGGATTGGCAACTGACCCTTGCTGTTGTTGTTGTTGTTGTTGTTGTGGTCTTCAGTCCTGAGACTGGTTTGATGCAGCTCTGCATGCTAATCTATCCCGTGCAAGCTCCTTCATCTCCCAGTACCTACTGCAACCTACATCCTTCTGAATCTGCTTAGTGTATTCATCTCTTGGTCTCCCTCTTCGATTTTTACCCTCCACGCTGCCTCCAATGCTAAATTTGTGATCCCTTGATGCCTCAGGACATGTCCTACCAATCGATCCCTTCTTCTAGTCAAGTTGTGCCACAAACTTCTCTTCTCCCCAACCCTATTCAATACCTGCTCATTAGTTACGTGATCTACCTACCTAATCTTCAATATTTTTCTGTAGCACCACATTTCGAAAGCTTCTATTCTCTTCTTGACCAAACTATTTATTGTCCATGTTTCACTTCCATACATGGCTATACTCCATACAAATACTTTCAGAAACGACTTCCTGACATTTAAATCTATACTCGATGTTAACAAATTTCGCTTCTTCAGAAACGCTTTCCTTGCCATTGCGTCTAAATTTTATATCCGCTCTACTTCATCAGTTATTTTGCTCTCCAAATAGCAAAACTCCTTTACTACTTTAAGTGTCTCACTTCCTAATCTAATTCCCTCAGCATCACCCGACTTAATTCGACTACATTCCATTATCCTCGTTTTACTTTTGTTGATGTTCATCTTATATCCTCCTTTCAAGACACTGTCCATTCCGTTCAACTGCTCTTCCAAGTCCTTTGCTGTCTCTGACAGAATTACAATGTCATCGGCGAACCTCAAAGTTTTTATTTCTTCTCCCTGGATTTTAATACCTACTCCAAATTTTTCTTTTGTTTCCTTTACTGCTTGCTCAATATACAGATTGAATAACATCGGGGAGAGGCTACAACCCTGTCTCACTCCCTTCCCAACCACTGTTTCCCTTTCGTGTCCCTCGACTCTTACAACTGCCATCTGGTTTCTGTACAAATTGTAAATAGCCTTTTGCTCCCTGTATTTTACCCCTGCCACCTTCAGAATTTGAAAGAGAGTATTCCAGTCACCATTGTCAAAAGCTTTCTCTAAGTCTACAAATGCTGCAAACGTAGGTTTGCCTTTCCTTAATCTTTCTTCTAAGATAAGTCGTAGGGTCAGTATTGCCACACGTGTTCCAACATTTCTACGGAATCCAAACTGATCTTCCCCGAGGTCGGCCTTTACCAGTTTTTCCATTCTTCTGTAAATAATTCGAGTTAATATTTTGCAACTGTGGCTTATTAAACTGATAGTTCGGTAATTTTCACATCTGTCAACACCTGCTTTCTTTGGGATTGGAATTATTATATTCTTCTTGAAGTCTGAGGGTATTTCGCCTGTCTCGTACATCTTGCTCACCAGATGGTAGAGTTTTGTCAGGACTGGCTCTTCTAAGGTCGTCAGTAGTTCTAATGGAATGTTGTCTACTCCCGCGGCCTTGTTTCGACTCAGGTCTTTCAGTGCTCTGTCATACTCTTCACGCAGTATCGTATCTCCCATTTCATCTTCATCTACATCCTCTTCTATTTCCATAATATTGTCCTCAAGTACATCGCCCTTGTATAGACCCTCTATATACTCCTTCCACCTTTATGCTTTCCCCTCTTTGCTTAGAACTGGGTTTCCATCTGAGCTCTTGATATTCATACAAGTGGCTCTCTTTTCTCCAAAGGTTTCTTTAATTTTCCTGTAGGCTGTATCTATCTTACCTCTAGTGAGATAAGCCTCTACATCCTTACATTTGTCCTCTAGCCATGCCTGCTTAGCCATTTTGCACTTCCTGTCGATCTCATTTGTGAGACGTTTGTATTCCTTTTTGCCTGCTTCATCTACTGCATTTTTATATTTTCTCCTTTCATCAATTAAATTCAATATTTCTTCTGTTACCCAAGGATTTCTATTAGCCCTCGTCTTTTTACCTACTTGATCCTCTGCTGCCTTCACTACTTCATCCTTCAGAGCTGACCCTTAACATAGACAAACGTAATGTATTGCGAATACATAGAAAGAAGGATCCTTTATTGTATGATTATATGATAGCAGAGCAAACACTGGTAGCAGTTACTTCTGTAAAATATCTGGGAGTATGCGTACGGAACGATTTGAAGTGGAATGATCATATAAAATTAATTGTTGTTA
The DNA here is from genome assembly GCF_023898315.1 of Schistocerca nitens. Taxonomy (NCBI): domain Eukaryota; kingdom Metazoa; phylum Arthropoda; class Insecta; order Orthoptera; family Acrididae; genus Schistocerca; species Schistocerca nitens. The sequence goes on along the minus strand of NC_064619.1, from coordinate 422,332,090 downwards.
AGGCTAGTGCCAGGTTGAGATTCATTGGGAGAGTCCTTAGAAAATGTAGTTCACCAACAAAGGAGGTGGCTTACAAAACACTCGTTCGACCTATACTTGAATATTGCTCATCAGTGTGGGATCCGTACCAGGTCGGGTTGGCAGAGGAGTTAGAGAAGATCCAAAGAAGAGCGTCGTTTTTCGTCACAGGGTTATTCGGTAAGCGTGATAGCGTTACGGAGATGTTTAGCAAACTCAAGTGGCAGACTCGTGTAGCTTGCTGTTCAGGTTTCGAGAGCGTGCGTTTCTGGAGGAGGTATCGAATATATTGCTTCTCCCTACTTATACCTCCCGAGTAGATCACGAATGTAAAATTAGAGATTCGAGTGCGCACGGAGGCTTTCCGGCAGTCGTTCTTCCGGCGAACCATAAGCGACTGGAACAGGAAAGGAAGGTAATGACAGTGGCACGTAAAGCGCCCTCCGCCACACACCGTTGGGTAGCTTGCGGAGTATAAATGTAGATGTAGATGTAGAGAGGCCGACGCCAACTGCGCAACAAAATGTTGAAGAATACTGTTGCCATGGCTGAGAAAGCTGTATGGAAAGAGCAATCTTCAAGTAGTGCACGAGCTGTGTCACGACAACTGAACATTGCATCGGGAAACATACCACCTTAATGCGGCGGGTAGCGGTAGAGCAATGTCTAGTGCCGTTCCTGATTGTCGTGGATGCAATAGTCGTCATAGTGAGCAACGTTTGTAACCTGGAACGTGTACACAGTACGCAATGGAAGTTGGAGATGCCGTGTGGCTAGGGCCTCCCGTCGGGTAGACCGTCCGCCTGGTGCACGTCTTTCGAGTTGACGCCACTTCGGCGACTTGCGTGTCGATGGGGATGAAATGATTGCGTGTCGATGGGGATGAAATGATGATGATCAGGACAACACAACACCCAGTCCCTGAGCGGAGAAAATCTCTGGCCCAGCCGGGAATCGAACCCGGGCCGTCAGGTATGACATTCCGTCGCGATGAACACTCAGCTACCAGGGCGGACACAGTACGCAATTAAAACATGTTATCCTCTCATGTGGAAATTGAAATGTGTTTCATTCAATGGGTTACTCGTTATTTCTCTTCATAAACACCCTGTAGATTGAGATGCGTATGACAGTTCTTAGGCTATTATAGCCAAAGAGGAGACCAGTTTAAAATACTAATTTACACTGATTACATATCAGAAAATATGCAGAAGTCAGATTTTATGTAACACGTTTGCATCCATTAGTGAATAAATGCCTCCTCTACGGTTTTTTTCCCTGCACTAATTTTACGAAGCAGTAAAGTAACGTAAAGAGAAGAACTAAAATTTAGGAGGAGAAACGACAACTGTAAGATTGCCCACGATATTGTTATACTGTCGGAGATGGACCACACCCTAACCACGAAATACACCAACATAACACCACCTCTTCCATACTTTATTGTTGGCTCTACTTAGGATGGATGTAGGATTTTCCAGACATTCGCCAAACTCACACTCTTCCATCTGACTGCCACAGAATATAGCGCGAATCACAACAGGAAATCATTCGTTTCCAGTCATCCATTGTCCCATGGCGTTTTTCTCTACACCTCCACAAGCTTCGATTAGCACTGACTACAGAAATGTGTGGGTTATGAGGAGCTGCTCATCCATTGCACCTCTTCTTTTTAACCCCTTATGCTTAGCCATTGTGCCAGCTGCACTGCTGGTAGCATTTTGGAACTCACGAATGATTCATCCCATTGATTTAGTGCGATTTGGTACAACCTCACTCTGCAATGCTCAACAGTTCCTTTCCTTCAGTATACGAGTTCTGCCTGCTCTTGGTTTAGCAGTGGCTGTTCCTTCATGTTTCCAGTTCACAGTCACATCACCACTCGGGCACATTTAGAAGCGCTGAAGTGGCCCTGATGGATCTGAGCACTATGGGACTTAACTTCTCAGGTCTTCAGTCCCCTAGAGCTTAGAACTACTTAAACCTAACTAACCTAAAGACATCACAAACATCCATGCCCGAGGCAGGATTCGAACCTGCGAACGTAGCGGTCGCGCGGTTCCAGACTGTAGCGCCTAGAACCGCTCGGCCACTCCGGCCGGCTCAGGTAATATAAAAAATGGCTCTAAGCACTATGGGACTTAACATCTTAGGTCATCAGTCCCCTAGAACTTAGAACTAGTTAAACCTAACTAACCTAAGGACAACACACACATCCATGCCCGATGCAGGATTCGAACCTGCGACCGTAGCAGCAGCGCGGTTCCGGAATGAAGCGCCTAGAACCGCTCGGCCACATCGGACGGCCAGGTAACATCCATTGATTAGTCCACCTTCGAAGTCGCTGTGATCTCCCAATGACCCACTGTGCTATCACTGCTTCTCTGCTGACAACAAAACACTCCCCCTCCTCCTTTCGTTTTGTCGGGTCGGCTTTTCGTGAAATCTAGTGGTCAGTTCCTCATTACGTAGGGGTGTCCGGATACTTTTGATCGGGCAATGTAGGTTGACTGAATTACTGTGCAGTTCATCTGAATCTACAATCAGCAGATAGTCCTACTTTATGGACTTAACAGAAAACCTGCGACGACGGCTGGGCACTGCAGAAGCTTATCCGTACTCGATTCGACACGGAATAGCCCGGTCCGCGAGCCTGCCGTGCCGATCGCTGGCGGCCCGCTAAATATAAAAGCTATTTCTACGCGGGTGCAGCGCACGGGGGAGGGGGGGGGGGAGCAGCAATCGATGTGAGGGGCACGGCGGAGAGCGCTCGTCGCGGTGGACCCATGTTGTGCTGGCGCCAGACGCTGCCTGTCAGCGCTCGCCTTCTGTTGTCGGCACGGCTCATTTACATTTACCACAGAGCAGGCCACTAATCACATTTACTACGTCACATCGTAGCTGTTTTGGTCTCAGTCCGAAGACTGGTTCGATGCATCCCTCCACACTATCCCGACCTGTGCAAGTCATTTCATCTCTGCATACATACTGCAACCCACATCTACGTAAACCTGCGTATTGTAGTTAAGCCTTTCTGTCTCTCTATCTCTCTCTACACTTTTTACCCCCTTTCCTCTCCCTCCCTACACACACACACACACACACACACACATCCCTACATTGCTGAATTAATCATTCCTTGATGCCTCAGGATAATCATTCCTTGATGCCTCAGGACGTAACCTATCAACTGACAACTTCTTTTACTCAAGCTGTCTTTTCTGCACTATTCGATTCAATACCTCTACATTATTTATTCTCTCTATCTATCTCTCTGTTCTGTACCACCATATTCCCTTCTTGTCTGTATTCTTTATCGACCACGTTTCACACTCCAGTAAGACTACACTCACGAGTACTAATTTCAGAAATGACTTCTTAACATATTTGTCCTCGATATTAACGTATTTCTCTTTCTCAAAACGGCTTTTTTTGTTATTGCCAGTAGGGACTGACTACCTTCTTTGTTTCTTCTACAGTCAGCTGTTTTGCTACCAAAATAACAGAACTCTGCTACGTGCAAGTGTCCCACTTCGTAACCTCAACATCTTTTCTTTTTGTTGATGTTAGTTTTATAACTGCAACTTTTTAAAAGATTCTATGTATTCCGTTCAGCTGATCTTTCAGATCCATCTATGACTGTGTAACAGTATCAGGGCATATCTTAAAGTTCTCATTTCTCTTCCTGAATTTTAATTCGTTTGCAAATATCTCTTTGCATTACTAACCGCTTCCTAAAATTAATGCACGGAAAAACCTATACGAGGCTTTTATTCAGCAATGGGTGCAAATGTCTTACATAAAATCTGACTTCTGCATATCTTCCGTAACGTAATCAGTGTAAACAAATATTGTAAACTGGTCTTCTCTTTGACTATAACATCACAACAATTATCATATGCACCTCAATGTACAGGGTGGTTATAATTAAACTTTCGCTATTTGAGAGGGCCCCAATGAAAAACAAGTGATCGTTGGACAATTAAACTTTGTAGAAACATTTGTAAGAACAATCTTAAAGAAAACACCAAATAATGAAGAATATGAATTCATTTTACAGCACCGTGTACTGCATATAGTACAGGTACAGTTGGGAGGCGAGGGTTGTTTGTATCACCATGACAATACACCTTGTCATAAAGCTTCACCTGTGACGGAATGGTTTGCGAACAATAACATTCCTGAAATGGACTGTTCTGTCCAGAGGCCCGACCTGAACCAAATGGAACACATTTACGATGAGTTAGAACGTCGACTTCGCTCCAGACCCCAGCTTCCAACATCGCTGCCTTCTCTGTTTTTAACATTTGAGGAAGAATGGGCTGCAATTCGCCCACAGATATTGAGGCACATCATCGAAAGTGTCCCCAGCAGAGTTCCAGCCGTAATAAAGGTGAAGGGTGGACACATCCCACGTTAATGTCCACTAATAAGCACCCAGATTCTTTTGATCAGATAGTACACATTGCCTCCAAGGTCGCAGGACTTTTTGGTACATACCCGTCAAAACTAACGGTTTCCTCTCTAATGTATTTCGATTTCCATCCTTAGTAGCAACAGTATTTCATCATGATTTTTAGCAATCGACGAAAGATCCGTATCTAAAGGCTGAGAAGTTGCGTAGGTCACACCAATACACAAAGAAGGAAATTGTTCCACGAGGACGTGTTATATACCGTCTGCTGTTTCTAATCTTTATAAACGTTTTAGGTGACAATTTGTGCAACCCTCTTAGATTGCTTACAGATGATGCTGCCATTTACAGTCTAGTACTATCGTCAGAAGATCAAAACGAATTGCGAAATTATTCAGACACGATATTTATTTGGTGTGAAAAGCGGCAATTTGCCCAAATCGATAAAAAGTGTGACATTCTCCAAACGAGTGTTAATAACATCGCTTACAGGATAAACCACACTAATTTACAGATTATCAATTTACGAAAATACTTAGGGATTACAATCACGAAGAACTTAAACTGGAGCCATCACATAGAAAATGTTGTGGCGACGGGGAACCAAAGACTGCGTTTTATTGGAGGGACACTTAGAAGAAACAACAGACGTACTACAGATAGCCTCACACTATGCTCGTCCGTCCTTTTTGCTTTGCCGTTGCGCGTGATGAGACCATTACTGGATAGGACTGACGGACAACATCGAAAAAGTTGAAAGAAGGGCGGCTCTGTCACAAAAATCTTTCTCACGACGAGATCCTTTCGGTATCTAATAATTAAGGAATCTGTGGAAACTTTCCGTCGGTGCTTGGTAGAACACCGACGGAAAATACAGTAAATGTTTTAAAGTGTGCTAACGAAGTGCAGTTAACCGTCTTGTACAGGAGATTATTGAAACATAAGCTAACGACCCGGCAACATAACTGGTCCATTAGAGAGTGTTTACATCAGAACATTACTCCAATCGTAATATTTTTCTTATGTATTCCACGTAAACACTGTCACTTTTGTGTTTTCAGTACGAATAATATCTGTGTAAGTCGCACATCATGGTTATCTGTGTTTGCGACATTCTGTTGTCACCTGAAGATGGCCTGAGATACCGAAAGCCTGTTCGCGAGAAAATAAATACACAGCGAGAACTGCAAGTAGACATGTAGATGTGGATTGCTGTTCCAACTAAATAAAAGTATAGAACAGGAAAAATAGTGCAGTGTTAGAGTTTCGGTGTTAGTGCAAAACACACAGTGCATCAAATGAATATACCGGTTTTAAGGCTTTGTAACATTTATTACATTCAACATACAGCTATAAATAATACATCAAATGAAAGAGCAACTCAGACAGTTTTGTTTGTATACCTGTGCGCAAAGGGAAGAGCATGGAACGACCGAGAGTGACTGAAGAATTTGTTGAACAAGTGAGAGTCTTTCACACGTAGCCCCAAGAAATCAGTTCTGAATGCTAGTCGTGAATTAGCAATTCCACTGATGTCTGTGTGAAGAATGTTAAGGAGATGCTTACAACTACTTCTTTGTCGTTTACTGCTGTTACAAGCTCTAAAGCCTACAGACAACGGTTCACGTGCCAACTTTACAAAAGAAATCTTGCTGCATCACTATTAAGATTTTCTGGATAGTGTCATTTTCAGTGATGAATATCGACAATTCAACCAAGTGGGAATATGAACACACACAATGTGCGCATCTGAAGTTATCAAATCCCCATTAGATGGTATAGTTGCAACGAGACTCCTCTAAATTTAATGTTTTTTGTGCCGTATCTTGACGGAGAGTTAATGAGCCTTTCGTTTTCGGTGAAGTAACTGTAACTGGTGTTTCTTATTTTGACGCGCTAGAACTATAGCCCTTTCCTCAACTGAAAGAAGACGAACGACATAACTTTATTTGGCAACAAGATGGTGCGCCCCTCACTGGCATAACTCAACACGCGACTGGTTACACGGCGTTGTAACCGACCGCTGGATTGGTCGCAAGATCCACGATGACAAAGCTTGTTTTACGTGATCTCCACGTTCATATACGAGCCGGAGCCTTGTGATTTTCACTTTTGGGGGTTCATAAATGATCATGAGTATGTACCTCCGCTACCATCTGATCTGCCCAACTATAGAAACAGCATGGTTACTTCAGACACACATTAATCATGGTTTGGGAAGAACTCGCCTATCGACTCGATGTAACGAATGGTGCTCACCTTGAACGCTTGTAAGAAAAACTGTTTGAGTTGCCCTTTCATTTGATGTACTATTTTGCCCTTTCATTTGATGTACTATTTATAACTGTACGCCGCGCGGAGTGGCCGCGCGGTTAGAGGCGCCTTGTCACTGACTGTGCAGCCTCTCCCGCCGGAGGGGCGAGTCCTCCCTTGGGCATGGGTGTGTGTGTTGTTCTTAACATAGGTTAGTTTAAGTTAGTTCAAGTTATGTGTAAGCCTAGCGACCGATGACCTCTGCAGTTTGGTCCCTTAAGAGCTCACACACATTTGAACATCTTTTCATAACTGTACACTGAATGTAATAAATGCTACAAAGCCTTAAAATCCGTAGATTCACTTTGAAACACGCTGTATAAACAACATTATACTGCAGGCACGTGACAGTCCCAAGCTGATGGTGACGACATGGGCTCTTCTTTATACTCAGTACATATGTATTCCTACTTCACGGTTACAACCGAGCCAGGCGGCGCAGTTTTCAGATAATGGACACGTGTACTAAATATTCTCGGACTTCTTGCCACGACAGTTCAGGGTAGAACCTCGACCTTTCGACGGTTTCCACTGACTGTCTTGGCTGCTCCTTATACGCCCCATGAACGTCTTCTGGTTGGTCGGCAACTACATCATGCTGTCCTACATGGCGTCAATGTCTGCGCTGGTGGCGCCACCTCTCCCTTAGGAGCGTAAACATTACCGCGAATTCCTCCGCTTCTTCTCTGCGTCGACGGACAGCTCGCGTCCATGCACCAGTAAGATTATATCCGCTGTCCCGGTTAAAGTTGTTCTCGCACATTCTTATTTCCACCGTCTCCTTAGTAACAGAATCCCTATATGTAGAACTCTCGGAGAAAACTTGTGTTTCATCAAACGGCATTTTGTCTTTGTTCATGAGGCTATGTTCAGCAACTGCAAATTTTTTCACGGGTCCGATTCTCAATGTGCCTTTGATGTGCACAACAGTCGGAGACGGTATGACAGAGTAAGGTCCCATTTTAAGCACTTGCATGTACTATGCTCCAACGACGATAGGCTGCAGAAAACGGTGCAGTCTATGAAAAATTCTGGTCTGCCAGAGGATGTCATGAAAAATCTCAGAGCTCGAGCTCCTAAACCTTCCAGGCTGTACGGATTACCTAAATCCACAAAGAAGGCGTGTCTTGAGACCTATTGGTTCTCCCATCTACAGGCTAGACAAATATCCAACTAAGTGACTTCGATAGTTGGCCGCTGCGAACATCTCATTAAAATCTCTCTGATGTTCATTGAGAAAATTAAACAAATTAGGTTGGCTCAAACGATATTTTAGTCAGTATGGGTGTGGTCTCCCTGTTAACAAAAGTTTCTACAGAGGATTCACTGAAACTGTTGGCAGAAGTCTTTCTTCCTGAAACAATAAAACTGTTCTGCAATGCTATGCCGACCACCTACTTCTTGTTTCTTGTGTGACTGTAAATTTTATGAAATGACAGACGGAATGGCTGTGTGTTCCCTATTTGGTTCCAGCTGTGGTCAACTTCTATATTAAACATTTATCATTGTGTTGACAACATATTTCTGGTCTGCTCCCATGGTGTCAAAGCTCTTGAGCAGTTCCTTAAGTACACGAACAGCACACATCCAAATATCTAGTCCACTGTCGAGACAGAGAGAGAAGGAAAGTTGCCATTTTTAGATGTGTTGGTACAACGAAAGTCGGGGGGAGGAGATTAGTGTTTAACGTCCCGTTGACAACGAGGTCATTAGAGACGGAGCGCAAGCTCGGGGGAGGGAAGGATGGGAAAGGAAATCGGCCGTGCCCTTTCAAAGGAACCATCCCGGCATTTGCCTGAAGCGATTTAGGGAAATCACGGAAAACCTAAATCAGGATGGCCGGAGACGGGATTGAACCGTCGTCCTACCGAATGCGAGTCCAGTGTGCTAACCACTGCGCCACCTCGCTCAGTCAACAACGAAAGTCGGATGGACGGCTTGGCCAATCTGCGTGCGGCAAGCGGTCGCACACCGATTCATATCTTGGTGTGCAGTTCCCGCCATCCAGTGCAGAAGAGAGCCGTTTTACGTACATTGATATACATAGTGTGCCGATGGTATCATCGCGACATGTCCGACGCCTTTGAATGCCGCGTGCAACCTCCCCGCACCGGTAGTACAAGGTGTCGTCCTCTGCCGCCTGCCATGAGGGGCGGCCGGAGCCAGCTGCGAGGAGAACGGTTGCAACCAGGGATCGAGACGGAAGAGCGGAGCCCCAGACTTCGCCAACCTGCTACTCGACATGTTCCGGACAGAAGATGCCTTTGGTCGGTATCACTGACACCGTGGATAGTACCGTTCATTAACCTTTTTAAGTTATAATGAGCTGTGGTGACTGGAACGGTCGTCGCCCAGGGGTCTGAATACCGGGCGTGTTCCATGTGGCTCAGTTGTGGCGTATATTTAACTAAGAGAACTCTGCAGGAGGGGGAGTCCGAAAACTTGTCATGCTACTCATAAGTACTGTATTCAGATGGTTATATTCGTGTCCATCCCAGAGACAAATTCTGATAGTTGTGTTGTCTTTTGTAACTGTTTACTTTGAGCAAAGATAGACGAATGAGGAACTGCAGTAATTTTGATAGGATGAGCGCATGTGTTATATTCACGTCTGGTTGTAAAATTTTCTTAGCCGAGGTATAACATTAAATTAAATTAAACGTTTCATTGTAAAGTATTTTTGCACTGTTTTAAATCAATTATTTCGTTTTTTTTTTTAAAGAGTACCAGTGGATTTTACTGGATGGTTAGTTACAATAATATTATGCTTAGAACTGTTGTATTGTTCCTACCTCCTCACCCCCAGCCCTTCCACTTAATGCTCTGTCACACTATGGTAGCAGAGAGCGTGGTTGAGTGTGAGGACGTGGGGTTGGTATGAAATATGTTATTTTTTTAATGACAGTTCACTAAGATTGAACTGTGTTATATTTTGGAGCTTTTAAACTAACGTAAACGTGAAAATATTGAACATCCATGTCATGAGCCAACGATTGTGCTCCTTTCTTTCTGAAGCACTGCATCTAGCAAACTAAGCACAGTCCTGGGAAGACAAGGAATAAGACCTGTCTTCCGACCTTCTAACAATATAAAGGAGATGCTGCGCCTGGTTAAGGACATTCTCAGGCTCAGGGTCCTTGGGATTTATAGCAGCTACATCGCTCAGTCCATTTGTACCGTTTGGCACATTAAAAATCGGGAACTCGAGAAATCTGCAGTTGCTGAGCACAGCCTCACAAAGAAACACAAAATACTGTGTGATGTAACAAAAACTTTGTCCCAGGCCCCCAAATAATTGGATTCTGTTATTAAAGAAGCAGTAGAAATGAGAATGTATGTGAACAATTTCAGCCGGGAGAGCAGATATTATCTTAGTGATGAAGAGAAGAAGCAGAGGAATTCTCCGCAATGTATACGTTCCTGGAAGCGGTGGATCCATCCGCGCAGATGTTGACACCATTTTTGGTAGCATAACGTTAAGTGCCTACTAGTCATAAGCCGTTCAGGGGTTATAAACGGCCACCACAGCAGCAGCAATGACAGGCAGTTGCTCCTGACGAAGACGATGTTGGTAACCGCCGAAAGCTCGACGTGTAACCGTGATTTGACGCGGCAAGAAGTCCGAGAATATTTTATACTAGAGTGTCATCGCTAAGAAAATGTCATTACCAAATTGAAATGTCATTATCAAATTGGACTCGTATTCGGGAGGACGGCAGTTCAAATCCTCACTGGCCACAAAGATTTAGGTTTTCCGTAATTTCCCTAAATCGCTTAAGGTAAATGCTGGGATAGCTCCTTGGAAAGGGAATCACCGATTTACTTTCCTATCCTTACGCAACCCATCTTAATTGCTATACTCTTATGTTGCTCTTTTACCGATCAATTAAGTGTTTTAGGCGTCCCTTACAGAACTGAAAGAACAATAAACGATTTCTACAACGATTTTTATACAATGCTGATGTTTGCAAGATTATCCTTTCTAGAGTAATTATGGGTGCTGCTTTTTCTGGAAATAGTTACGATCGAAGTTTCACCTCTCCCTTCTGTGGCTTTCCAGGCTCTCTAGATTAATCGTGGTCTGCCTAAACGAATACTACGTTGTTCCCGTGTGGCCTGGATTCTGCAGTCGGACGTACTTTTTCTCGCCTCGCCGTACTAAGTCTTCTAACCACTAGAAATTATTTTCTCCTATCGGGTTGATAAAGAAATTAGTTCAATGACTTTCGTGTTCACAAAGACACGTATATTTTCCCTTTAAACGCGGAATTTTTATTATATATATTTAATTTGACTGATTTGCTCAACATATTTTAGGAATGACTCATACAGATAGCTAAAAAAAATTGAATGTAGCCTTATCTTCGACTTCCGTTTTTGACTTCAAAGATATTATGCTTTCTTAGTTCCTACGAGCCAACGGCTTTGCCGCAGTGGTAACACCGGTTCCCGTCAGACCAACGAAGTTAAGCGCTGTCGGGCTGGGCTAGCACTTGGATGGGTGACCATCCGGTCTGCCCAGCGCTGTTGGCCAGTGGGGTGCACTCAGCCCTTGTAAGGCAAACTGAGGAGCTCCTTAACTGAGAAGTAGCGGCTCCGGTCTCGTAAACTAACATAAGGCCGGGAGAGCGGTGTGCTGACCACACGCCCCTCCATATCCGCATCCAGTGACGCCTTTGGGCTGAGGATGACACGGCGGCCGGTCGGTACCGTTGGGCTTTCCAAGGCCTGTTTGGACGGAGTTTAGATTTTTTTAGTTCCTATGACTACGTTCAATATACCGTATGCGGTTACAAAATAATAAAGTTTAACGCAAAAAAGGAAAAATTCTTTCTTCTCTCATCTTTCGTAGATATATTACACGGGCTCGCATCGGCGAGACGTTAAACACTGATCTTTCTTCTTTTTATGATTACGTCTTCGACATAAACTCCAAGGATCTTCATTATCACAACTATTATCTTTTGCGAATTGTTGAAAGCATCTGATTACACACTCCACAGTATTCTCTTAGAAAAACTCAAAACTTATAACATCATTAATATTATGGACTAGGTCAGTGGTTTCCAATCCTTCTGAGGCCATTAACTCTGACTGGAAACAGGTATTAGGTAATCCCTCCCCTCCCCCCACCTCTCCCATCATCATCAACATTAGCGCCTAGCTAAACATTACGACTGATTATTTCTAACAAACATTTTTTTAATAGAATGATGGATCAATTCATTCATGCCTTGCACCTACATTTAAAGTCAACCAATCTAAAAAGTATACTCTGTACTTATTGTTTGTAAATGACTTGATTGCTGGACTCCTTACTTCTGAACTGATAGAAATTAGAAATACTTGACGCCGCCAATGGAGCCTCACCAGTGCCAGTAATAACAATGATAATAATAATAATGATACTAATAATAATTATTATTACAATAGTAATAACATTAAGTAGGCCCTACAGCAATGTAGTTGCCATTACATAGTTGCCTTTTGCTGTCAATTAGTCTGTGTATCTTTTGCGAAGTGAATAATTGGGCAATTTCTGGTCCATGGCGGCAACTCGTCGAAGGCATTTACATACAGTATTTAAGCATGTGACAGATATCTCTCACTGTTAATGTCATAGATGCATGGTACACAGTACAACACATGTGTGGAATGGGTGGACTGAGTGATGAAGACGCTGTTCATACTTCCTTTTTCAAGTTGTGACATCCACCACATCATATCACGCGTTAATGCTAGTATTTGAAAAATGTTATTATTAGTCATTTATGCAATCAGTATTACAGTCTTACAAAATAATGGTCATATTAATGATATTTTAAAAATAAATTATTAGTTTCGTGACTGAAACACAACTGAACCGCTTTGTTCTTACACATTAGAAAATTCCGTTAAATCCTCGGGGTAACCCTGGCTGGGAACCACTGGACAAATTGATACAGATTCATGGTTATTACTGTATCTATACCAGTTCCATGTTAATTATATAGCAGTAATAGACAGTCAATATTTGAAGTAATACTGAAGGGTTCCGTTTTGGGCCCAACGTTGTTTCTGACATATATAAATGATCTTCTATTTGCCTTGTTAGAAGATGAAAATTTTCTCCGTTTTGTAGATGATACAAGCATAGGAATAAATTAATTATACAAACAAAGTAAATTTCAAGGCTCAGTGCATACAATTCAATACTTCCCATAGAACTTCACAAACTATTAATACCTAGGGATGACAATTACGAACAACTTAAATTGGAATAAATAGGAAAAAACCTATTGCAAATGTTGTGGGGAAGCAGAACCAAAGATTGAGTTTTACTGCCGGAACTCTTAGAAGGTGCAGTGGATCTACTAAAAATACTGCCTACACTACGCTTGTCCGCCCTCTTTTGGAATACTGCTGCGAGGTGTAGGATCCTTGCCAGTCAGTATTAACAGAGTCTGTCGAGAAGTTCAAAGAAGTGTCACGGACATGATACAGGATTTGGGGTGGACATCATTAAAACAAAGGCGTTTCTCGTTGAGGCGGGATATTCGCACGAAATTTCAATCACCAACTTTCTCTCCCGAATGTGAAAATATTTTGTTGACGCTGGCGTACATAGGGAGACACGATCATCCTAATCAAATAAGGGAAATCAGAGTTTGCACGGGAAGATATAGGTCTATGTTTTTTCCCGCGCGCTGTTCGAGATTGAAATAGTAGACTTATTGTGATGATGGTTCGACGAACCTTCTGCCAGGCACTTAAGTATGATCTGCAGAGTATCCACGCAGAGAGATGTAGATGAAGACACGGCGCTAGCTGGTGGTGACTCCATAGTGGTGTGGGCTGTGTTACACGGAATGGACTGGGCCTTCTGGTACAACTGAACCGATCATTGATTGGAAATGGTTGTTTGGTTGCTTGGAGACCATTTGCAGCCATTCACGGACTTAATGTCCCAAACAACGACGAGATTTTTATGGATGACAATGAGCCGTGTCATCTGGCCACAATAGTTCGCGATTGGTTTGAAGAACATTCTGGTCCGCGCGTATGAGTTAGCCACACTGATCGCCCGACATGAATCCCACCAAACATTTATGGGACATAATCGAGGGGTCAGTTCCCGCACAAAATCCTGCACCGGCAACATTTTCGCAGTTATCTATAGGTTTAGCGGCAGTGTAGCTCAATACTTCTGCAGGGGACTCGACACGTCGAGTTGTTGCACGACGCTTGGCAAAAGGAGGTCCGACATAATATTAGGAAGTCTCCCATGACATTTGTCACATCAATGTATAACAACGGTAAACAACTGGGATTGCCACATACGACTGTTTTTCTCTTGATTACTTGGTATGAATATTTACCACCCCATAACTTATGGTAGACTTAAAATACATAATAAATAGAGCAGGTTTATTCATTACTATTCCCGAAGAGTCCATACTGATAGGCATTCTATCGTTATGCTGGAAATACCTTTTGTCACTTACCGGATTAATACTGGGTTTGAACATTACAGGAATGTTTCTCCAACCTAGACACATTAGCTTACATCTCTCGGCATTTAAAGAAAGTTGCGTCACACCACCAGACAGAAATTATATATAAGCCATCTCGAAAGTCATTCGACGAAGACACTGCCCCGTAAACAACAGCGTAATCGGCAGTCTCCGACTGCTGCCCACAGAATGTTTATGTACATGATTGAACAGCGGCAGTTCAATGACACTCCCGTGTCTGATGAATAATCGGTATTCACGACAAAGTACTGACTTCTATTACTCAAAACTTATTCGCGCCAGTCACATAATTCACAACCAGTTGCATATGCTCGTACCTTTCTTACCAGTGAATTGTGTGGTATGATTTCCAAATCGGAAACGGAAGTTTAAGAGGAACTCCGAGCTCCTACCGAGCGAGGTGGCGTAGTAGTTAGCACAATGGACTCGCATCCCGGCTGTCAAGGTATAGGTTTTCAGTGATTTACCTAATCGCTACGGGCAAGTGCCGGGATGGTTCCCTAAATCGCAACAGGCAATACCGGGATGGTTCCTTTGAAAACTGCACGCTCGACTTCCTTCCCCATCCTTTCCTAATCCGAGCTTGTGCTCCGTCTCTACCCTTTCTAACAATACCACCACTTGCAAAGTAGGTTAGAAGTCAGATTAATAATGTTGCTCACGCAGCATATGTTCGCTTTATCGGGCAACAACAAAGTTATTGACTGTGGATAGTATCGTCAGAATGGAAATAATGAAGTCACTGTGAAAAAGTCATTAATTTTGGCACTTATCTTGAAATGGATTCCCACGTAGATTTCGTCGAAGCTGTTATGGCTCATCTTGTTGATTCTAGGGTGATTCCACTTTGACTGCTAGAAGGTCCAGATCTGTATTTTAGCAATGTTTGAAGACCTAACAAATGCGTTTTTTAGGAAATTCTTAATTATCAAACAATCCCAGATCAGAACAATGGTATTGTAGAAATAATTTTTGACTTGGTGTTTACGATCCACATTTTTATTAAACTTCTTGTAAATTCACATATACTCCTTCTTAATTGTCACATCATCAAGAAAACAGTTTTGTATCAATCTTCATATATTTAAATTCCACTTTAACCAAACACAAGACTTGACTGTTCTTTTACAAAGTGAAATAACAACTTCTGCAAAGTGAAACAAAGACTGCTCTGCGTGCATTCGCGCCAAAACGGTTAGAAAAATGGTTCAAATGGCTCTGAGCACTATGGGACTCAACTGCCGAGGTCATTAGTCCCCTAGAACTTAGAACTAGTTAAACCTAACTAACCTAAGGACATCACAAACATCCATGCCCGAGGCACGATTCGAACCTGCGACCGTAGCGGTCTTGCGGTTCCAGACTGCAGCGCCTTTAACCGCACGGCCACTTCGGCCGGCAAACGGTTACAAGTAAGTCAAAGGTTATGACAGTCTCACGGAAACGACTACACACAAGAACCATATCACTGTAATATATCGATACCGGTACATCGGAGTACCTATACATTAATAAAACCAAATGTGAATATTGTCACAAAAATATGTCTGTTACTTCGCAGAAAAGTAGTACGATATTACTGGTAACGAGAACTGGAGTTGGAGTGCCGTAATGGTCACGTAAATAAAGAACCGTTACACCTTCATTTATTTCTTCCTCATAGAGTATTATCGAAATTCTCCTGGGTATGCAAGAGTTCGCAGAGCAGCCCAGGTGATTCTCAGCGTTACAATGATGACAACATCAAAGCCGGTGTGGTTTTTCCAAGTGAAACAGCAAATTACATACTGGACGACAAGGCAATGTATCACCCTCCTAACAACTGCTTATTCACTTCCACTCTAAAAATCACCGTAACACCTGTTTGTAGAACAGGAAACACACCCGTCAGTATGAAGGACACAGTCCACATTAGCTCGAAGTGATATTGTTCACATAACTGTCCGCACTTTTTGCACCGTGAGAATCAAGCAGAAGTCTCAAGACGATATGACGTTTTTATTACCTCGTCCTGCGTTGACAATTCATCGCGGAACACGAATTACAAGTACTACGGAACTAGATGATGCGAGTTATGTTCTCATTGGTTCAACTCTATGTGAAAAAAAAGTTATCAACAGACAAAAACTTGAACTTTGGAAAGTGCGTTGATCTTATATTGTATACATCGTATAAGAAGGTTTATTTTCGAAATTACACCCCTAAGACGATAAAATATGGATGAAAAGTTTTTTGAAAATACGTCGCTATTAAGGCAATTTTGAAGCTGGAACTACGAAAATTCGTATTTAGTTTCTCTGTCAGAAATAATGAAATATGTGTTTCGGCATTTTTGTAAATTTAACCGCTGTGGGAGTGAAACAATGGTTGAAAGCTGTTTTTAGAATAAATAATTGTTAAAGATCTACTAAGGCATTTTTAAAGCTACGTCTACGAAAACCGATATTTGACTTCTCGGTTGGAAATTCAACCCCTACCTAAAGCGGTGAAATGGAGGATCAAATATTTTATGAAAATATTTCACTATGAAAGCATGTTTAAAGCTAAATATATAAAAACATTGAATTAGGCCTCTCGGTTAGAAATAAAAATTACATTTTTCAATGCTTTTGGAGATTCAACCCCTAAGGGGTTGGAATAGCGCCAGACTGATTCACTGACTCATCACCGCCCATCCAAAACAGCTAAAGATTGAAACTTGAAATTTGAAGAGGGTGTTTATCTTCTGTTCAGGCATCGTTTACTAAGGGAGTGTTCTAAAGTCCATTCCAAAGGGGGTGAAGTGGGGGATGAAAGTATTATATATATATATATATATATATATATATATATATATATATATATATATATATATATATATATATATATAAACTACGAGAATTGATATTTTATTTTTCGGTTAGAACTAAAATAATACGTGCATCGGCATTTTTGGAAAATCAACCATTAAGGGATTAAAATAGTGGGTGAAAGTTTCTTTCTGAAAATAAATCATTATTACAGTGCTAATAAAACATTTTAAATCTACATCTATGAAAATTGGTATCTGACTTGACCATCAGATTTGAAATGAAATGATAGAGTGTTTTTGGAAATTCAGTTCTTAAGAAAGTGAAGTAGGAGATGAAAATTTTTATGAAAATATTTCGTTATGAACGCGTTTTCAAAACTAAATCTAAGGAAAACTGTATTTGGCTTCTCAGTTACAAATAAGACGTGTTTTAAACGAGGAGCAGGAAATTAAAGTTTAACGTCCCGTCGACGGCTAGGTTATTAGAGATGGAGCAGAAGCTCCGAGTACGGAAGGAGGGAAAGGGCAATCGCACATGATATTTTCAAACTTTCCATCCTGGCAGCGCTTTAGGGAAATTACACAATACCTAAAAAGGGATTGCCGGACGGGGATTTGAACAGTCCTCCTCTCGAATGCGAATCCAGTATGCTAACCACTGCGCCACTGTGCTCAGTGATATGTGTTTCGTTGTTTTTGGAAATTCAACCCCTAAGGGCGTAAAATAGAGGATGAAAGTTTTATGAAAATATTTCGTTACAGTAAAATATTTTTAAAGCTAAGTATATGAACTTTGGTACTTGACTTTTAAATAAATATGTGTTAGGGGATGATAGTTTCCATGGAAATATCACCACAAGAACTGAAAAGGCAGGATTAACAAAGATCTCCGACTCCAGCTTCCAGAATCGTTTTTTGTCAGAAGTGCATTCGGAAAGACCGCGCTTTTATGGCCTTCATCAGCGTGAAAAGTTTAGATGTTGCAATTTGTGAACAACAACAATTCGATTAAAGAAGAAGAGAAATGATGTGCGCAGACCATACAGTATATGCACACTAATGAGCGAACACATTTTGGTCACCGTCCACCGTCAGACTGAATGCAAATTGGTGACGTTGCGGACACGTGACGCTATATGGAAAGCAGACCGTTCAGCGAACATTGTTAAAAACGGGGTTTCCTAGCTGACAAGTCCTGTGTAACTTCCTGGCAGATTAAAACTGTGTGCCGGACCGAGACTCGAACTCGGGACCTTTGCCTTTCGCGGGCAAGTGCTCTACCAACTGAGCTACCCAAGCACGACTCACGCTCCCTACTCACAGCTTTACTTCTGCCAGTACCTCGTCTCCTACCTTCTAAACTATTTACCGGGTGCCCAACGTTATAGGAGTGATGTTCAGACGACGCGCTGCAAGATTTCAGTTGTTAAGCGTTGGTGTTATGACTTCTCGTTAGGCGCCGGTGCTGGTACGGCGACAAAGGGCTTAAATATAAGCATCAGTAGGCATTACAGTTGCAGACAGTCAACATGGATCTGGAAAAGGTGAGCAGGGCCTTATTCGTAAAGCAGTTTCTTCAAAACACCAGCAATATCGCTGCTGCTCTTCGAAAGTGTCGACGCATCAAAGGGAACGGAGAGATCCTCTTTCCGCAACGGGATTGAGGAATATAATTAGGAAGTTCGAATTAACTGGCGATTTGGGAATTGCTACTGGGAGAGCCCGAAGGCCAATTGCGCCACAAATTGTTCAAGAAGCTACTGTTATAATGACTGAGAATGCTGGACGCAATGTGCGATCTTCAAGCGGTGCACGAGCTGTGTCACGACAGCAGAACATTTCGTGGCCCACCGTTCGAATAGTGCTCCGAAAAATTGTGAAATGGTATCTCTAGTGCGGTTCCAAGCTGCCGTGGACGCAGATGGTCGTCACATTGAGCAATGTTTGTAACCTGATACGTGTAAATGGTATGCAGTTAACAATTGTTACCCTATCATGTGGAAATTAATGTGTTTCAATCGATGGTTTATTCGTTATTCCTCTTCCACATGTCTTTACAAATGTTTCATTGTCCTAAGATCGTTTTTCATGGGCGCCGTCTCAAGTAGCGAAAGTTTAATTATAGCCATACTGTACTTGCAACTTAATAAAAGTAGTCGATTATTTACGTGTGTTATTAATTTAACCCTTTAAACCCTTTAAGTGACACTGATAAATAAATATACCACTGGAGCTGCCATGTATTTACAATCTATAGTTTTTTTCTACTCTCATTCACTACTACAAATATTTACCACGCCATAACTCATGGGGGACTTAGAAATAAATAATAAATTGATCAGTTTTATTAGTTACTATTCCCAAAGAGTTAGTTTAATGTAGTGGCAATAGTATGTGTGCCAGTACCTTTAAGTAGAATCTGTTCTTAATAGAGATTTCAGTCGCCAAGAAGAGAGAGTATTAGAGTTTTCTCTGAAAAAATAAAATAAAAGTTTCACACAGATAAAAGAAACTAACGAAATTCGCATCGTGTGTTTCTCCAGCTACGAAACTCAGAAATTTTGCTGCAATAACTGACCTTAAACAGTAGTCAACAAAAGTATATTTAAAATAATCACACTACTGGCCATTAAAATTGCTACACGAAGAAGAAATGCCAATGATAAACGGGTATTCATTGGACAAATATATTATACTAGAACTGACATGTGATTATATTTTCACGTAATTTGGGTGCATAGATCCTGAGAAATCAGTACCTAGTACCTCTGGCCGTAATAACGGCCTTGATACGCCTGGGCATTGATACCACAGTTCATCAACAGTAGTGACTGGCGTATTGTGACGAGCCTGTTGCTCGGCCACCATTGACCAGACGCTTTCAATTGGTGAGAGATCTGGAGAATGTGCTGGCCAGGGCAGCAGTCGAACATTTTCTGTATCCAGAAAGGCCCGTACAGGACCTGCAACATGCGGTCGTGCATTATCCTGCTGAAATGTAGGGTTTCGCAGGGATGGAATGAAGGGTAGAGCCACGGGTCGTAACACATCTGAAATGTAACGTTCACTGTTCAAAGTGCCGTCAATGCGTACAAGAGGTGACCGAGACGTGTAACCAATGGCACCCGATACCATCACGCCGGGTGATACGCCAGGATAGCGATGACGAATACACGCTTCCAATGTGTGCTCACCGCGATGTCGCCAATCACGGATGCGACCATCATGATGCTGTAAACAGAACCTGGATTCATCCGAAAAAATGACGTTTCGCCATTCGTGCACCCAGGTTCGTCGTTGAGTACATCATCGCAGGCGCTCCTGTCTGTGATGCAGCGCCAAGGGTAACCGCAGCCATCGTCTCCGAGCTGGTAGTCCATGCTGCTGCAAACGTCGTCGAAGTGTTCGTGCAGGTGGTTGTTGTCTTGCAAACGTCCCCATCTGTTGACTGAGGGATCGAGACGTGTCTGCACGATCCACTACAGCCATGCGGATACAATGGCTGTCATCTCGACTGCTAGTGATACGATGCCGTTGGGATCCAGCACGGCGTTCCGTATTACCCTCCTGAACCCACGGATTCCATATTCTGCTAACAGTCATTGGATCTGGACCAACGCGAGCAGCAATGTCGCGATACGATAAATCGCAATCGCGATAGTCTACAATTTGACCTTTATCAAAGTCGGAAACGTGATGGTAAACGTTTCTCCTCCTTACACGAGGCATTACAACAACCTTTCACCAGGCAACGCCGGTCAACTGCTGTTTGTGTATGAGAAATCGGTTGGAAACTTCTCATGTCAGCACGTTGCAGGTGTCGCCACCGGCGCCAACCTTGTGTGAATGCTCTGAAAAGCTAATCATTTGCATATCACAGCATCTTCTTCTTGTTGGTTAAATTTCGCGTCTGTAGCACGTCATCTTCGTTGGTAGCAATTGTAATGGCCAGTAAAGTATTTAACACGTCTAATAATAGTAAATGAACGCAACATTGAACGCTGTTGACTAGACACAGTATTAGTTAGGACATATAAACTCTACTGCGTCTGAAGAATTCTCGGAAGACCCAATGGTGCTGACCGACCGCCGTATCATTCTCAGCCTATAGGCGTCACTGGATGCGGATATGGAGGGGCGTAACGTCAGCACACCGCTCTCCCGGCCGTTGTCGATTTTTGAGAGCAGAACAGCTACTTCTCAATCAAGTAGCTGCTCAATAGGCGTCACAAGGGCTGAGTGCACTCCGCTTGCCAACAGCGCTCGGCAGACCGGTCGGTCAAACACCGACGTGTTAGCCAAGCTCCACAGCGCTTCGGTGATCTGACGGTAACCGGTGTTACCACTGTGGCAAGGCCGTTGGCATAGTTAGGGCATGTAAGAGAACTTTAATGTCTTTCAATGGATCCAACCACGATTATTGGTAATGTTAATCATCTTTTTATAAGCACGACGCGTTTCGAGAAATCATGCTTCCCTTATCAGACAAAGAATACTTAAGAATCTTAAAAACTTAACGCAAGAGGAATGAAAAACGAATAAAATCTACCTTGTCACACCATACAATATCAGACTAATTGTCCAAGTACGATGGACAAAATTAGTCTGATATACTCGTATTATGGTGTGACAGGACTAATCGTATTCTGTTTTATTCATCTTCTGCAAGTTTGTAAGATTCTTTCGTTGGTTTTACCTGATAATAACAATAGGATTTCTGTAAACACATCATGTGTCTAATAATGTGAATAGCATTACTGAGTATCGCGGTTTGAAACTGGCAAATAACTTTAAAAGTAAGACAACGAATGTTACAAATTTTGTATAAACAACTACTTTCACATTTCAGTTTGTAGTGACTCTGAAATGAGCAAACAAACATACTTTCTGAATAGTTTATGCGTAAATTTAGATGTCAGGTGTAACTCGACAGTATGTGGTGATTTCTTGGAAGAAAGACAGTTACTGTGGCGAGAAATAATATCCTAGCTGACACACTTCTAAGATACGTTGATGAGGGGGAGTTCATAAAATTCGTACTTAGGGCTGGAAACAGCGCGAATATCTGAATGAATGTGCGCGTATGAAATGGAAGCAAAGTTCGTTTTCTTTTGTTCGTGTAACTGTTTCCTAGTTGCATCACTTGGTGTCATACTATCCCAGATATAAGCAATTGTGGTGAGTAACTCGGCAGCGCCTGCGATGTGGAAGGGAAATCAACAAAGAAAAGTTATGATGAAGTTTTGAACATGTGGGAAGACGATGAGTTTGCAGATGAATATGCGAAATAACTGAAAAAGATTGTTTCAGGGTGGTCACACAGATCTAGGAGAAGTACCAGATCGTCTCTAATGGAGGAGCCAAGATATATGGCAATGGTGGAAAGTACGGTGTTGCCGGTGGGTGCATTACCATCCAAAAAATTGTCAGAGAGGGTGGTATTCAGTGCACAAGATCTTGCATTATGTACTGCATGTGGGACTGATCACAATGAACGAATGTTGGGTTCGTCATTATGACCCAGTGACAAATAAACGGAACAAACAGAGGAAACTCAAATTCTCTTCCAACAAAGAAAGCAAAGCTTTCTTCTGGAAAAGTTACGCTGTCTGTTTGGGTTTGCCAGAGAGTGATCCTCAGCGACTAAACAATAAAGTGACAAGGCATTACAACCAAGTGTTACGAAAGGTTTCGGACCAAACTGTGGCTTAAGAACAAGCCGAAGACGAAAGGAATGATTACGAAAAGTAAGCGATTCCAGCATGACAACGCCCACGCTCATACTGCTGAAGACACTGTGCCTCTTGGTTCGCGCCTGGAGTATAAAATGCTGAAACTTCTGTCTTCTTCCTCGGATCTGGCATCCAGTGATTTCTTCTTCTTTTGAAGGGAAACTTCGTTGATAACACTTCGCACGTGACGATGAAATGATTGCATCCACGGAAAACTTTTTCTAGGAGTCTACTCGAGCATTTCCGCAGTCATGACATATAAAAGGTGCAAATGACATATAAAAGGTGCAAACTGCACGAACATCCCTCGTACGTCTGTAATAACTGTACCTCATGCGCGCAGTACTATCATCATTCTTCAGACAGTACTCGTCTTCCGCAGTTCTCCGAACGCACAGTTTCCTCGCAGTCACGAAACCGTTTTCTTTAATGAAGTGGTGAAATTTTATGAGCTGTTGCGCCTCTCGCCGGGCACAACTTCACTTTATGCTCGGCAAGAGCTGCGGACTGCCCTCTGCTACATTCATAACAGCCGGGCGAGGTATTTTTTACAGTAGAGCACCGAGCACGTGTCCAAACCTCGAGGGGGGGGGGAGGGGGAGGGGGCTCACGACGCAGTTATTTTTGTTGTAAAGTAAAGGTCTTCTTACTGGAATCTCATTCTTATGACGGGAGAATTTCCACATTTCTGTCGTGTAAAACTTTGATACATAAATTTCTAAGTGTTGTTCCAGAGCAGCATTACAACATTATAACGCACATTAAATTCATTATCATGTGTAATGTCTGGATTTACCTCTGATGTGAAATGAAGAGGTATGCTGAAGGTTAATATGGTTCCATCTCGGCTATTATTACTTGCTTTGCAAGTATTTTTATTTACTGCATTTCGTTCGACTGGCCAATTTCAGCCTTGCAGGCCACTTTCTAGTGGTACGTACACATCGAAAGAACAAATTACAAATCTGGATTTTTTGGATAAAATAAGTTTCTCTTCCGGCCACACAAAACTATTTTTAATTAGCGCAATGTATAAGTTTTTACTTACAGGCAGCAAAAGACCAATAGCATGCAGATATATACTCGTTCCCAACATCTACCGAGGTACGTGGAAGCACGAACGGTAATGTATCAGAACAGTCGTTTCGAAATCGGAAGCATAATGGTTGCAAGTGTCAAATTTGAGAAAGTTACCAGAATGCAGTAATGATCATTGTTAACGCTATACACCATAAGCACTTGATGTACTCATATTCACAATGACAAACTGTCAAAGCTGCTCGCATGGGAAGCAAATTAAGTGAAGACACGGTACAATCCACTCCTGTACAGCACCGTATCATCGGTCAGTGCGAAAGTCAGAAATCAAGTGTTTAGTTATGCGTTTATAGCGTTAGTTTTCCAACACCTATTTTTGTAATCTGATGCTTGCAACGATTGATCTCACGCTTTCGAAACGACAATGTGTATTGCTTACAGTCTGATACATTGCTAGATGCTGTCGGTCAATTCATGCCCATAAAATTTACAAACATACAGGTTCTCTTACTTAAAAACTCTTTTGTGTCAGGAAGCCAAATATAATTTATAAATTTTTTCTATATATGTAATTTGTTCTTTCTATGCGTAGACAGCACTTAAGAATGGTCAGTGTGGCCGAAAATGGCCCCTTGTGTAAAATTTTGTATATAAAAATACTTGCGCCAATCAGTAACACCCGAGGTGGAAACATGTTAACCTTTAATAAATTCATAGCTGTGTCCTCCCATATGCAGAAAATTATCGACGTAGTTAATTCGCCAGCCGGAGTGGCCGAGCGGTTCTAGGCGCTACAGTCTGGAACCGCGCGACCGCTACGGTCGCAGGTTCGAATCCTGCCCCGGGCATGGTTGTGTGTGATGTCCTTAGGTTAGTTAGGTTTAAGTAGTTCTAAGTTCTAGGGGGCTGATGACCTAAGAAGTTAAGTCCCATAGTGCTCAGAGCCATTTGAACCATTTTTGTAGTTAATTCAAATTCTATAGATCAATGACACGTATCGAAATGAGGTAGATTAAGGCGCAGTATAACAATCCTTTAAGGTAGAATTTATTCAGATAGTACCATATAGTAAACTAATTATTTCGAGTTAAGGAACCAATGATTCAAAATGAAGGCGGTTATGGTTATGGCTCCGAGCACTATGGGACTTAACATCTGAGGTCATCAGTCCCCTAGAACTTAGAACTACTTAAACCTAACTAACCTAAGGACATCACACACATCCATGCCCGAGGCAGGATTCGAACCTGCGACCGTAGCGGTCGCGCGGTTCCAGACTGAAGCGCCTAGAACCGCTCGGCTACTCCGGCCGACTTTCAGGCGGTACAATGCTTTAAATGAGCGACTTGTGTAACTCTCGCATTTATAAACTCCTTCGCACAGACTTTCCTGGCCGCAGCTCGTGGTCGTGCGGTAGCGTTCTCGCTTCCCGCGCCCGGGTTCGATTCCCGGCGGGGTCAGGGATTTTCTCTGCCTCGTGATGCCTGGGTGTTGTGTGATGTCCTTAGGTTAGTTAGGTTTAAGTAGTTCTAAGTTCTAGGGGACTGATGACCATAGCTGTTAAGTCCCATAGTGCTCAGAGCCATTTGAACCCATTTTTTGAAGACTTTCCTGATGCCACCTTGAAAAACGAAACAACGCCTGTAATGTGTTCCCGGTAAATTATTTCCTAAGAGGTTACATGAAGTCGTTGGCGTATGCGACAAAAATAGAAACTGAAAGTAAACTGGCTGTAGGGTCCTAACTGCTTGTCTTATTGTACAATAAATACGGACATTTGAGAGAGTTTAATAATGTATGCATTGAGATTGGCGGTCGTCACTTAACAACAGTTGTTACGAGACTAAGTTGAGCTATAAAGTGCATGTTGTTTATTTCAATAAAAACGAAATATTCATTTCTTTAAGTACTCAGTTTGCTATACTGTAAGGCAAGTATTATTTTCACCTTAACCGTTCGCGATACCATGTTTTAGAGAATGACCAAGAACTGACTTATATTCTCATGAGACTTCATTCACTATAAAAACGTTAGGAAAGGAAATGTTTCGCGACTGAAGATTCATTCGCTAGAAGATAAGCTGTACACAAATAATTTCGCACCACCCGCATGAGGCATAATTTTGCATTTTTCTACACATTAGGGTACATCTGTTTGAATATTCTTTTGACGACAGGAATTTGCTATGTATAGCCATCTACGTCGTGGAGGTGAACGTAAACCTGCATTCTCAGCAGAGAGCACTGTATCACCAATCTTGGACGGGGCATCGTAACTAGTGTGCACTATTCTGTCTCAACGTGGCTCGGATGCTCATATCCAACTTGACCGTTCGCTGACTGTCACCTTACGGCAAGAAGGGTTGTCAGCATGGGAAATTGCCGGCCCGTTTGGCGTACATCAGAGCGATGTCATTCGAACATTCGACAGCTATCGTAAAACCATAACACTGTAGATCTACCTCGTAGCAGTCGTCCGCGGTCTACCACCGAAGATGAAACTACCCACAAATGATGGCGCGTAGGGACCCCATAGAGAACGCAACGTTAACTGCCCTGTCCCGTTTTGAAGGCAACAGGGAGGGCCGTCTCCACATGATCAGTTAGACCACTAGACGTCCCTTACGACAAACAATGCTAACCCCACCAGCGGATGACTTATGTACAAATTATGGCTCTTGGTGACCCGTGACATCTTGGTCTGGTGGGGGGGGTCTTTGACTAGTGATCAAAATATCCTAGGTTCTGAATTCTATTCCAGACACTACTTAAATTTTGAGTAAAAATCATTAGCAATGGTGCCGAAGACTACCGGCATAAAGAGTCACGCTCGCTCCGTCAACAACCTTGTCAAAGAGGGTGGGAGAGCGGAAAGAAACTCGGGGCACCTCCTGCCCTTAGAATCGAAAATTGTACGTAAATGGCGGAAAAATCAGCAATGGACAACGGCACCAAGATACAGAAGGCAACGGGGACCACTGCATTAAAGACATTTAATGTTTGTCCGCATACTTGTAGCCTGTAATTGAAAAAAAGTATCATGATCTCTCCATCACTAAAATATTCCAGATTAGCCCCCATTCGGATCTCTGGGATGTAACAACGAGAATAATATTGAATGACCAACGAGACGGCAACATTCTGCGACTCGGAGCGTGGAATATCGTTAGTTTGAATGTAAGCTAGGAAATCTGAAAAGCGAAATGCAAAGGCTCAATATAGGTGTAGTGGGGTTCAGTAAAGCGAAATGGAAAGAAGACAGGGATTTCTGGTCAGATGAATGTTATACCTCATTACTTTGCCCCCTTCGGCGTAGAAAAAGTCGAGATCGATGTAATTACAAATATATTTATTGTTTCCTGGACACTCATTTGTCTTTCTCTTTTCAGAGATGAAGATAACGCCAAAGAGATAAGTTAGTCCTGAATCGTCTTCTCAGTTAACGAGACGTAATAACGATATGTTCCACCATTACATAAAACGACAGCATTGCAGTTTGGCGATCTATTTGCGCAGCTATTATGTTAAAATATTTAACCAATGAAAATGTGCATATTCTTAATTGTGCTGGAAGAAGAATTTGAATTCAAGAAGGTAGAGGGCATTCTCATTTTTCTGTGTCTTATATGCTACTAACCAACACACATTTTATGCTCCACAGCAAAAATCGTTGACATTTGCAATATATGTATGAGATTAATACAGATTTTGTACTGTCCAAAGTGAATTAGTTTACATGCTAAACTCTGGTCAAGTTGTATTAGAGACGAAGTAATAACCTTGTTTCGAAAACGATAAGGGGATACTACAAAGAAGGAGATTATCCAGAAATGGCTTGCTTCATGAAAGATGAAAGTAATTTAAAAAATAGAAAATAAATTGTTTTAAACATTGAACATTACTTGTATGAATTTTTGTCGGATAACTAATACTTTTTTGTAAATTTTGTTGCATGAACCGCAACGATTCAGCTAAGATAAACGGCAAGGAAATTCAGACGGAACATAATCGCAAAAATCAACATCTGCACCAGGTGAGAAAAATATCTGCAAGCTGTAAAATTTTTATATTTATTTTGGATCTCACAGTAGCAGATTCCACAATAAACTGTAGTAATAATTTTCAGTCCAAAGTTAAAAGAAATTAATAATAGTAATTACACTGTGTAAGGTTTTGTAGATACTAATAAATACTGGTACAATATATGTAAAGTCAACCACCCACTGCTGTGCGCGAAGCTAAGAGGTCGTTTTATAGCTTGATTAGGCAGTGTTGCATGCAGATACCATTGCAATAAGAAGCACTGACATTTTTGCAGAAAAAGAAGTCATTTAAAAAGAAAAGAACTTTTTAAAAAATTAGACATAGATCTGCAAAGTGGTATCCGGTCTCAGTCGTAAGTCTACGAGTCATCGACTACCAAGACTGTAATTGGAAGCACAACTGCGCAGGTTTACCAGGACAAGTTTTTCAGATGATTTTGAAAATAGAGTCAACTGTACGCATAGTAACTAATATCGCCCATGAGCAAAAAATTATTTAATAAATAGTTGGGAAAATCGAATTAATTGTAGGTGAGCAAACCGCCTGGTGGAGGAGCAAGCTTCGGTTATCCGGACAACACAAAATTCGTACTGTTGGAAAGACAATATTTCCGACGAGATAGAGAAACATAATGACAGTAAACTTGAAAGACAAGTTTCTGCAATCAGTTTAGAAATGTCCGCGATTGGACAGAAGAGAAAAATAAAGAAAGTGTGGAAACGATCAACAGTAAAATAGCCATTTCTGAACGAGCACAAAACATGCACATCTCAAAGTGGTGTTGCAATGAAAAACAACAGATCCATAGTTAATTAAGAATGTATCTGCATAAACACTTGAGCGACACAGAAGCATGTGTTGCCAAAATCGTGGCAAAACGACTAACAAAGAAATTAACGAACTCAAGACAGTATGACACGATTGGATGCTGGTACATCTGACGCCAAGATTAGGCTGTAACTCTAATAGTCACAATCAAAATAAAACTGTTACCGACAACAAACCGCGAAATGTAGCGAACTCTCAACTTTATGTCAAGACAATATCATCAATCTTAGCAACAAATAATCCTGAGTTAATAACGAGCATCAAAACCGATCCAGGGATTAGTGAACACCGGGTTGTCGTAGCGAGACTGAATACTGAAATCCCCAAATCCTCGAAAAATAAGCGAAAAATGTACCTATTCAAAAAAGCAGATAAAAATTCACTTGACGCCTTCCTGAGAGACAATCTCCACTTATTCCAAATTAATAATATAAGTGTAGACCAGATGTGGTTTAAATTCAAAGAAATAGTATCGGTAGCAATTGAGAAATCCTCCTTGGTACACAAAACGGGTTAGAACACTTGCAGAAACAACGAAACAAACATGTCAAATTTAAACAGACGCAAAATCCCCAAGATTAGCGATCTTTTACAGAAGCCCGAAATTTAGCGCGGACTTCAATGCGACATGCCTATAACACTTTCCACAACGAAACTTTGTCTCGAAACCTGGCAGAAAATCCAAAGAGATTCTAGTCGTATGTGAAGTACGTTACCGGCAAGAAACAATCAATGCCTTCTCTGCACGATAGCAATGGAAATACTATCGAAGACAATGCTGCCAAAGCAGAGTTACTAAACACAGCCTTCCGAAATGCCTTCACAAAAGAAGACGAGGTAAATATTGCAGAATTCGAATCGAGAACAGCTGTCAACATGAGTAACGTAGAAGTAAATATCCTCGAAGTAGTGAAGCAACTTAAATCACTTAATAAAAGCAAGTCTTCTCGTCCAGACTGCATACCAATTAGGTCCCTTTCGGAGTATGCTGATGCATTAGCTCCATACTTAACTATCATATACAACCGTTCGCTCGACTAAAGATCCGTACCCAAAGATTGGAAAGTTGCACAGGTCACACCAATCTGCAAGAAAGGTAGTAGGAGTAATCCACTAAATTACAGGCCCATATCGTTAACGTCGATATGCAGCAGGATTTTAGAACATATATTGTGTTCGAACGGTCTATTGACACACAGTCAACATGGGTTTAGAAAACATTGTTCCTGTGAAACACAACTGTCTCTTTATTCACATGAAGTGTTGTGTGCTATTGACAAGGGATTTCAGATCGATTCAGTATTTCTGGATTTCCGGAAGGCCTTTGACACTGTACCACACAAGCGGCTCGTAGTGAAATTGCGTGCTTATGGAATATCGTCTCAGTTATGTGACGGGATATGTGATTTCCTGTCAGAGAGGTCACAGTTCGTAGTAATTGACGGAAAGTCATCGAGGAAAACAGAAGTGATTTCTGGCGTTCCCCAAGGTAGTGTTATAGGCCCTTTGCTGTTTCTTATCTATATTAATGATTTTGGAGACACTCTGAACAGCCATCTTCGGTTGTTTGCAGATGGCGCTGTCATTTATCGACTAATAAAGTCATCAGAAGATCAAAACAAACTGCAAAACGATTTAGAAAAGATATCTGATTGGAGCGAAAAGTGGCAGTTGACCCTAAATAACGAAAAGTGTGAGGTGATCCACATGTGTGCTAAAGGGAACTCGTTGAACTTCGGTTACACGATAAATCAGTCTAAGCTAAAAGCCGTAAATTCAACTAAATACCTTGGTATTACAATTACGAACAACTCTAAATTGGAAGGAACACAGAAAATGTTGTGGGGAAGGCTAACCAAAGACTTCGGTTTATTGACAGGACACTCAGAAAATGCTACAGATCTACTAAGGAGGCTGCCTACACTACGCTTGTCTGTCCTCTTTTAAAATACTGCTGCGCGATGTGGGATCCTTACCAGATAGGACTGACGGAGTACATCGAAAAAGTTCCAAGAAAGGCAACACGTTTTGTATTATCGCGAAATATGGGACAGAGTGTCACAGAAATGATACAGGTTTTGGGCTGGACATCATTTAAACAAAGGCGTTTTTCGTTGCGACGGAATCTTCTCACGAAATTCCAATCACCAACTTTATCCTCCGAATGCGAAAATATTTTGTTGACACCGACCTACATAGGGACGAACGATCACCACGATAATATATGGGAAATCAGAGCTCGTACGGAAAGATATAGGTGTTCATTCTTTCCGCGCGCTATACGAGATTGGAATAACAGAGAATTGTGAAGGTGGTTCGATGAACCCTCTGCCAGGCACTTAAATGTGATTTGCAGAGTATCGATGCAGATGTAGATATATTCCTGTCTGTGGAAGAAAACTGGTTTCGATAGAGGTAGTTCGCTACCTATACCGTGACAACGAGATATACTGAAGAGCCAAAGAAACTGGTACACCTGCCTAATATCGTCTAGGGGCACCCGGGAGCTCGCAGAACTGCCGCAACACGACGCGGCATGGACTCGACTAATTTCTGAAGTAGTGCTCAAAGGAACAGATACCATGAATCCTGCAAGGCTTCAATAAATCAGTAAGATTACGCTCGGGTGGAGAACTCTTCTGAACAGTACGTTGCAAGGCGTCCCAGATACGCTGAATAATGTTCATGTCTGTGGAGTTCGGCAGCTACTGGAAATGTTTAAACTCAGAAGAGTGTTTCTGGAGCCCCTGTGTAGCAATTTTGGGCCTATGAGGTGTCGCATTGGCCTGCTGTAACTGCACAAGTCCGTCGGAATCCACATTGGACATGAATGTATGCAGGTGATCAGACAGGATGCTTACTTAAGTTTATCTAGTTGTTTCAAGGGTCCCATATCACTCCAACTGCCCACGTCCGACACCATTACAGGGCCTCCACCAGCATGAACAGTACCCTGCAGATATGCAGAGTCCATGGATTCATGAAGTCGTCTCCAAACCCGCACACGTCCATCCCCTCAATACAATCTGTGATGAGACTCATCCGACCAGGCAACATGTTTCCGGCCATCAGCAGTCCAATGTTGGTGTTGACGAGCCCAGGCGATGTGTAAAGGTTTATGTAGTGCAGTCATCAAGGATACACGAGTAGACCTTCGCCTCAGAAAACCCATATCGATGATGTTTCGTTGAATGGTTCGCACACTGACATTTGTTGGTGTCCCAACATTGAAACCTGCAGCAATTTGCGGAAGGGTTGCACTTCTGTCACGCTGAACGATTCTCTTCAGTTGGCGTTGGTCCCATTCTTGCAGGATCTTTTTCCGGCCGCAGCGATTTCGGAGATTTGATGTTTTAACGGATTCCTGATGTTCACGGTATATTCGTGAATGGTCGTAAATCCCCACTTCATCGCTATCTCGAAGATGCAGTGTCCCATCGCCCGTGCGGCGACTATTACACCACGTTCAAACTCAGTTAAATCTTGATAACCTGCCATTGTAGCAGCAGTAACCGATCTAACAACTGCACCAGACACTAGTTGTCTTAAACAGACGGTGCCGACCGCAGCGCCGTATTCTGCCTGTTTACATATCTCTGTATTTGAATACACATACCTATACCAGTTCCTTTGGCGCTTCAGCGTATCTATAAAAGCTTTTAAAAGTGTCATTCTGAATGGAAGGAATGAAATCCAGAAGATTAAACTTGCGTCGGGTTACATGCAGGGGGTTACACTATGAGCCAACAAAGAATGAAAAAAATTTTCCTAGTTGAGTACTGGTCTTATGATCATCAGGAGAGGCTAAGGAAAGAAGTGTTCAACCGCACTGCAGTCAATGCGAAGCAATGCACGCTGCATGTCTACTTTGAGAAATATTTGAATCCGACTGAATACTAGGATCAAGAAATGGCATCCACTGACACGCTAAAAATACTGATGGGAAATCTCCCACTGCACAGTTACTGTTCCTGACTATGATATGGTTGAATTTTTATCAACTGTTGACACAATCGACTTTGATGAAGAAAGGTGAAGTATCAAAGGCAATGCACAAGTTTCGCATGGTAATAATCGTTCTTGTGACAATTCACGAGACAAGCATTCATCCCCGACATGACAAAATATGTACGGCAAATGGCAGATAATAATAACGAAAACCAACACAGCTTAAAAGCTCAAAACAATGGAAGGTGGAAAAATAAACACAATAGGTGTTACCACCTTGGCTCTGACAATAAAGAACACAATCAGGATCATGATAAGTTTTTACTGCTCAACAAGCACCGAAGAAACTGATTTGGCATACACACTTTGTGTAGGGCCACTTTGGCATTTTAAAACGAACCAACAAGCTGAATCAGTATTGTCGTTTCCCAAATATGCACCAAAAGGTTCAATGGGCAGTTAAGACTTGTCCTATCAGTCAAAAAACCAAAGCTTCAAACTTTTGCCACAAGGGTTATTTACATCCGAGTGTTCCAACAAAACCACTGGAGCTTGTCGCCATTGATATTTATGGGTCACGTCCGTGACCAACGTTTGAGTGCTATACATGGTAGCCTTGTATAGTGTTGGCAGTATATATTTGTATTTGTATGCAATATGCCATTCGATGAGCACATCTCTCACTCGATGCATATGCAATATGCCATTCAATGAGCACATCTCTCACTCGATGCATACAATCAGATTACCTAGTGAAAGTTGGCAAGCCTGAGGCGCTGCTCTCCGATACTGGCAGTCAGTTTTTAACTGATAAGCTGAAAAATTTCTGAAGAGACAATCGCATCAAATAAATTTTAATCTCTAAACAGTATCCTGAAAGTAATCTTGCAGGGGAATGCTTTATAATTATCTCGCTTCATGCAAATGTGTCATGTTACTGAAAAGCAAGCAGGTGGCTTGAGCATTTAGAATCATTTGAGAAAACTGTAAATGATCTTCTTGTACTGTGGATAAAGTTAGACAAAAAATGGTCGCCTTATCCACAAAAGCAACTCAACATAAAAGGCATTTCGATAAAAAGGTCATCCAGGTACAACACTATTAAATTGGTAAATTGGCTATAATACAATACCAAGTAAAATCTTCCCTGACTGCGAAGAAAATAGAAAAGCTGAAATGTAACTTGTCAGTCTCTTCTTGTATGAAGTGTAACGTTCCCTGGCATTTTCACAGTTTATTTGTACCATATACGCCGCTCTGGGCAAGTTGTATATATCGTAATTATTGAACAAAAATATTACTTAATGTGGTATTAATTATTCTCCTTATATTTTTATTGTAATATTTCTCTGTATTTAGGATAGGAATTTTTCTGTATTTATTTTGTGAATGTAAAATGTGTCAGTATTTGCTGTATCAGAGATATCGCATTTTGCCAGAAATCAATTTACAAAGAAATGTTAATAGTCGGGAAATGCTATATAAGGACTAAACATTATGTATTCTTTGGTCTTCTCTGATGAGACGCGATTGAGGTTGGACGCTGTGAAGAAGCTTTTAACGAATGTGTAGAAGTCTTTTGTCTCCGTCTGGACTTAGCCGCCATTAGACGATGTGTTACGAATTAATGTGAGTTGAATTGTTGTTTGAGCTAAATATATCAGTATTTATCAAAAGTGTGAATTATTTATGTAAATTAGCTTGCCCACGTCATCTATAAAATTTCTTTAAGAATTTTTCAGCATTTTTTTAGCGGTGTTGCTGGGCTGTGCCGCGACCAACAATCGCAGATCTGAAGAGGCGGCACATTTAAAAAATTATCAAACCCGTAAATCGGGAACAGATGCATAAAAATCAATCGTGAATTAAGAAATTGTTCTTTCTTTTCAGTGATCCTGTGGCTGATAAAATTTGAATTAATTATACGTTTGTGCATTCGTAGGCGGATAGTTAATGTTAGTTAACACTGAAATTTAAACAGTTTGGTTCTTTAAAATAACTCAAATGCATAGTGAAGTAGGTTTGATCAGTGATAAATGTCGGCTTGGCAATAATTACAACATTTTCTGCTGATAGAGATAATCTTGTGTTCTATGGCTATTGCCGGGATAAAATTCAGTAAAAATATTTAACAAAAAACCCACTGCATCAGGAAAGTGTATGCCAAGGCCGAATGATCTAAAGGACTCAATTCACAACTAAATATTATTATCCAGTTAATATGAGTGCACGTAATATTTTTCTTTAAATGTACGTAATTCTTAAGAAAGTAAAAATTTTTATTACCACACGAAAATAAGAGAGTGGTTCTACAACAAAGTTCGCACAAAAGAAAATTAACTTAAAAGCAAAAAGAGAAAATTTATTATTCATCATTCTTTAACGAATTCGACATTACGGCGATTTCGTTACAATTGGCGCCCAGCGTGGGGCCCGAATATGCAGTGGCCACTAAATACCCGTGAGATAACTAGGGAATTAATATAGTCGAACTTTGTTGCAGAACATTTAATAATTTTTCTATGTATTGTATGTATTTCATAACCAATATTGTGTGGTAATACCTGTGTATGATTTTTTGCATGAGAACACTATGTACCCAGAGGCAAGCTGAAGAAGAGAGCTCATTATTTCGAAAAATTAATTACCTACCACAATATCAGGGGGCAGCTGCACCCAAGATAGATCACCAAAAGGTAAAGCTACAGTGTAGTTGTCCTGTGGGTAGTAAAGTAGCCTCAGTGCAGTGTTCTCGGATCATTAGTGGTGTGCTTGTTGTTAGTGCTTTGTTTTAAAATAACAGGACGTTTAAGTAGTTAGTCATTGTAGTATATAGTAAGTGTGTATTAGTTAATGTCCATTTCTTGTGTGGTTATGTCAGTGAGACCTGAGTGTTAGGATATTTAGATCAGATTTTATTTCATTTGTTTATTATGGTTAGATTGCGTAGTCAGAAAGATATCAATATGGACAATGAGCAACAGTCAGTAAGTAGTGATACCGAGTTGGAAAGTGGGACACAAAGTAATGTTAGTGACGTAGTTCAGGAAGTACAATGTGAGAATCTGGGGGCAGAAGGGCAAGAAATGTTGCCACTGCCACCCAGTGATTCAGTTGAGAGCGGAAATTCTGTGCAATCAGCAAGCACTGGACACGGACCAGAGAGTGGTGTGATGTCAGAAGTGCAATCATTAAGAGTTATGTTCGAGCGTATGCTCAATTTCCAAGTTGAATTTGCAAGTAAACAAGCAGAGCGCGATAAAGAACGTGATGCCAAAGAAGCAGAGCGCGATAGAGAACGTGAAGCTAAACAAGCGGAGCGTGACCGACGCCTGCATGAGAGGGACTTACAGTTGATGCAAACTTTAGAAGTTATGCAAAGTGAGATTGTTAGTTTGAAACAAAAATATGAAACCATACCCAAAACGGTGCAAGAATTAAGCGAAAGAGTAGACAGTATTCAAGTGGCTAATGCCAATATCGTAGAGGAGATCAGTGTCTTGACTAATAGGGTAGAACAACTAGAACTTGACACAACTCAAGTAATTGAGGACAAAGTGACCGAACAAGTGCACAAAGCAGAAAGTAAATTCACAAAGGAAATAGATGAGAAAGTGCACGCCGCAATTGAGGCCAGAGAAGTGGACTCAAAAGCGGATGTGCAAAATCTTAAAAAGATTGTGCAAAAAGACATTCCGCTGTGGCGGCGGAGTGTGGACCGGCGTCTTGCCGAAATGGAACTTAGCTTGCGGCAGGACGAGGCACAGGCGTATGTCACGCCAGCCAGGACTCAAAAGCGGATGTGCAAAATCTTAAAAAGATTGTGCAAAAAGACATTCCGCTGTGGCGGCGGAGTGTGGACCGGCGTCTTGCCGAAATGGAACTTAGCTTGCGGCAGGACGAGGCACAGGCGTATGTCACGCCAGCCAGGTCCAACAATGATAGGCATATAAATACTGCAGTAAAAAATTGCGACTGCGAGACAGAACAGGCAACCAATGTAAGCGGAACAAATAAATGTCATTCCAAAGTAGTGATTGAAGAAAGTCTGATTAGGAACCGACAGTTTCAGATCTTTACAACGGAGAAGAAATCTGTTCACCCTGTAGTGTTTATCAAGGGATTTAGAAACATTTTGCCTAGCGTTTGGAGTCATACCCAGAAAATACAGTTTGTTATGTCATACATACAAGGAGATGCTGCATTATGGGCAACCGAAGCAGCTGACAGTTGTGATACATATGAGCAATTCGAAAAGGCATTCTTGGCCAAATATTGGTCAACATGTATTCAAGAGAGATTACGGAAGGAGGTATATAATCCAGAGCCGTATTCTCCACGACTAGGCAATTTGCGAAAATATTTTGAGAAGTACATTAACAAGACCCGTTACTGGGACGAACAGATTTCATCCCGGGATTTGATCAGACTTTTGAAATCACACTTGCCGATACATGTAAAGGAAAAGCTTATACACGTGCCTGAAAATGATATGGAACATTTCTTGTCTGTTCTGGACTCAATTGACCTGATTCAGGAGG
Organism: Schistocerca nitens; assembly: GCF_023898315.1. Taxonomy (NCBI): domain Eukaryota; kingdom Metazoa; phylum Arthropoda; class Insecta; order Orthoptera; family Acrididae; genus Schistocerca; species Schistocerca nitens. The sequence continues at coordinate 422,294,910 of NC_064619.1, read as the reverse complement.
ACGTTAAGGCAGCCTCTGAACAGGCTAGAAATAACGGAAACGGTTATAGAAATGGTAGAAATAACACGCCTCCACCAAGTAATGGAAACGGCGGAGGTAATAATAGGAGACAAGAGTATGCACAAAACGGAAATAGAGGTAGAGACCGGAATGGCAATAGTCCGCCGGTGAATAATGACCGAAAGAGGAGGTTCGATGACCGGTATGAAACAGGCCCACCAAGCAATCATAGATGGAAAAATGCCAGGGGGCCGTACAACACTAATACTTATAATGATGCAAACCGAACTTGGCCACAGAACCAGAGGCCCAGTCCGGACCGGCAAAACAGTGATAGATATGACAATAACCGACCGCCACCACAAAATGCGCCAATTGCGCAACCGTGGCGGCCGACGCAACACAACGTGCACATAGTGGAGGTCAGTGACACAGAGCAGCCACGCCCATCCACTAGCAATAATTCAACAAACTAGATGCAGCCGAGATACGCTCTCCATCGTCGGCTGAGGTTTGGAGTGAGAGCAGCCCGACACAGAACAAAACGCCGAACAAAATCTGTATCCTTAGGTATAATGACGGGGTACAGATGGGAGACGAACTAATAACTGAACCATCCACGTGCATAAAGGAACACAAAGACAAAGTACAAGCGATAATAGAGATCAAAATTAACAATATTGATGTGCGGGCAGTCATAGATACAGGTGCTACTGTCAGTATGGACTTATTCAAGGTACTGGGGAAGGAAAGGCGTATGCTGACTTTTCCCGTGAATAATTGTAAAGTCACTGGAGCCATAAGTGCACAGCGACAAATAATTAAACTCCAAGTGCAGGTAGAGATGTATATAGGGGAAGAAGCCATAGCGAGCTCATTCCTGGTAGTAAAGGGTTTAAAAGTAGCCTGCATTTTGGGGGTAGATTTTTTGAGAGAAAGGGACGCAATAATCGACCTTTCTCGGGGAAAATTAAGTTTGATGAATGCTGGTAGGAGAATAGAATTGTCCATGCTCAGATCCGGAGAGGTACCTGTACCTAATTGTAATGCTATTAATATAAAATGTAGGAATCAGTCGATACTACATTTAGACAATCATTGTCTAGGACAGAATCTCTATTATCCTGATGTACAAGGTGATCAATCAAAAGCGAATATGGACGCATTAGTGAACAAAGTGTCACAGTCCGAAAATTTGAATTCTATGCAACAGCAGGATTTGGTACAGTTATTATTTAATTATGCAGAGGTATTTTCAGAACGACCAGGAATTGTTAAGGGATATCAGTACAAGATTGAGGTAAAGCCTCACAAAACCTACTGTCGAGCCTCATACTCCATTCCTTAGTCCAAGAAGGAAATAGTAGCTATCTCTCAGCAGATCCCCACTCACGGAGAGTACGGGGACTGGATTCGTGTAAGGATGTAAAAGTATTCCTACAGCAAAAGACTAATAGTCCTATGTGGACACCGTTCTTTTGTAAATAATGAACATTAATAATGTGTGTACTAGTGTAGAAGTGTTTAGTTATAAGAATATGATTGACTTTCTCATGTGTATGGATATTTATGTTATGTACTCTTTTAATTTGTGTTATCTAAACCATGCTCTAAATGTTTGCACAGATAATCTGATTAGTGCAATTATTTCTAGTGTTAAGCTGTGACAAAGTTCAGTCAAGAAGAACATTTTAGTAAGGATTAGTTAGTGTACTACATAATTTCTAATATGTGTGTCAAATTTGAAATATTTCTTGGCACAATCTTTTCTATTATGTGTATGTATGTATATATGTGTAGCTGTCAGATTGACAGATCCGAACCCAGAATAATATCAGTAATATGAGGCCCTGAGAACTTTATTATCTCACCAATATTATCAGAGAAAATAATGCGCCCAGTAGTGACCCGAGGGCACCACGGGAGGCAACCTTGTTGTAAATTAATGTAACGCAAAGTTACGCACAAAGAAGCTTCAATTGAAGCATGTGCATATTCAATCAGTTAAAAGGAGCTAGCCAGAGACAGTCCAAGTAAATTTTTGCCTACAGAGACTACACTGTAGTTACGTAGGACGTTGATAGTAAAGTGTGACATGAGTACAAAGGAGTTATTGAACAATATGCCTGAATCCGGCTGGAATGCACAAATAAAATCTACGCGAACACGAATATAGATGACTATGGGCAAACTAATACGAATTTTGAGTAATTGTTACCATGTACGCAAATCTCACACCTTGGTAAAGAGTTACGAATGTGCTGTTACAAACAAAATTGAGCAGCGGACATTGTAAATAGAAATAAAGGAACTTTAACAAAAGTGCAGTATTGTGCGGCAGAGACAGACAGTGACTGTTAAACCTGCAGCAATACGTCACGGAGTAGTTATGTATAAATAACAAAAAACTGTATCATCGCCGTGTGTGCAAGTGGACAAGGAACTAGCACGACACGAACAGTGAACCGATAACGGACGGTGATCAAGTTAGTGTCAAACTTTAACTCTTTATGTGTCAAGGGACGCTAGGAAAGCGCATTGACTACAGAAATACATTTTGGTTTTGTCCTAAGGTGAAAACTTGCGTGTGACTAATGACAAGTCATGACATGGTGAAGAATATTGTGTGCCCATAAAAGTGTTACTGTGACAACGAAACATTGTGCAAACCAGACTAGTGAAGGCCTACTGAGTAATAACTACCACTAACTGTGTGCGTTCTTTCCCACAGCAGGAAAAATGCCTATAAGGATAGTACACTGTTTGTGAACTTGTTGCATGTTTCCTGGAGCACCGCGAGAAGACGTCGCACGGGCGAGCTGATATCCAACGCGCATCCGGCTACATCAGCTATGCAGCGGCCACAGCAGCCCGTAGCAGACAGACAGCCACGCCCCTCCGCGCCGTAGCTGTCAACGCCGGGGGCGGTGACCTACACGGAGTCAGCGCGCCGCGTCGAGCGCCGCCCAACAATCACTCCGCACCGCTCACCAAATACAACATTATTGACTTTTTTGAAATGTTCACATAAACTGAATAACATGTTAATGACTTCATTTCGATAAACATTGAACATTTACTATGTATGTCCGTGAGTGATATATCCTAGGACAAGTGACTTTGTAGTGTATCACAAGAATAATAGTATCACACACAAAAAAACCTTCCATTGAACTGTATGTGACTGTGATATTGTGTAATTGTGTAACCCCGTTTGTGACAAACTGCTAATTTAATTCAAATGAATAACTGTTAAAAAGACAATATTGACTATAAACCAACTGGGATGGCTGGGCTCCGGCACAGTTTTGCCCAGGTTTCCTGTTTGCCTACGCCCAAATGGGGGAGCCATGAACTTATATAACCCTGGGACTAAATAAAGGAGCCATTCCGTAAAACATACAGAAGTGTAAAGAACGTTACTGGCACCATTGTGTCAAAGTGTAAAAACTCTTTGCCAAATGCTGCCAGGGGGCAATGTAACGTTCCCTGGCATTTTCACAGTTTATTTGTACCATATACGCCGCTCTGGGCAAGTTGTATATATCGTAATTATTGAACAAAAATATTACTTAATGTGGTATTAATTATTCTCCTTATATTTTTATTGTAATATTTCTCTGTATTTAGGATAGGAATTTTTCTGTATTTATTTTGTGAATGTAAAATGTGTCAGTATTTGCTGTATCAGAGATATCGCATTTTGCCAGAAATCAATTTACAAAGAAATGTTAATAGTCGGGAAATGCTATATAAGGACTAAACATTATGTATTCTTTGGTCTTCTCTGATGAGACGCGATTGAGGTTGGACGCTGTGAAGAAGCTTTTAACGAATGTGTAGAAGTCTTTTGTCTCCGTCTGGACTTAGCCGCCATTAGACGATGTGTTACGAATTAATGTGAGTTGAATTGTTGTTTGAGCTAAATATATCAGTATTTATCAAAAGTGTGAATTATTTATGTAAATTAGCTTGCCCACGTCATCTATAAAATTTCTTTAAGAATTTTTCAGCATTTTTTAGCGGTGTTGCTGGGCTGTGCCGCGACCAACAATCGCAGATCTGAAGAGGCGGCACATTTAAAAAATTATCAAACCCGTAAATCGGGAACAGATGCATAAAAATCAATCGTGAATTAAGAAATTGTTCTTTCTTTTCAGTGATCCTGTGGCTGATAAAATTTGAATTAATTATACGTTTGTGCATTCGTAGGCGGATAGTTAATGTTAGTTAACACTGAAATTTAAACAGTTTGGTTCTTTAAAATAACTCAAATGCATAGTGAAGTAGGTTTGATCAGTGATAAATGTCGGCTTGGCAATAATTACAACATTTTCTGCTGATAGAGATAATCTTGTGTTCTATGGCTATTGCCGGGATAAAATTCAGTAAAAATATTTAACAAAAAACCCACTGCATCAGGAAAGTGTATGCCAAGGCCGAATGATCTAAAGGACTCAATTCTCAACTAAATATTATTATCCAGTTAATATGAGTGCACGTAATATTTTTCTTTAAATGTACGTAATTCTTAAGAAAGTAAAAATTTTTATTACCACACGAAAATAAGAGAGTGGTTCTACAACAAAGTTCGCACAAAAGAAAATTAACTTAAAAGCAAAAAGAGAAAATTTATTATTCATCATTCTTTAACGAATTCGACATTACGGCGATTTCGTTACAGAAGCCAGAATCCCAGATCGTACCTGCTAAGCCTCCTCGTTCAGGAAGAATAAGAGACATAAAAACACATTATAAATGAATAAATGTATAAGATAGAAGGTGCATTTTGTTTTGTAGAATACATGAAATCCCACTTCGAAATTGATAAGGATTATGGAAATCCACATCTGTTGCTTACAATTCATAGATATTCTGAACTGCAGGATAAAGCTTTCAGGGGTTTAATAGTCACATCCTTTTGTATTTGTTACATGTGTATAATGCTGGTCAACTGCAGTTAGGGACTGTTTGACAATGGTTTGCTTTTCAACGTCAATGGTTTAATGTTGGAGCGATTGCACCCTGTCTTTTTGCTTATTGTACCAAGAAGAAACTCAGTACAGAGTTTGGTTGTGACAGGCTGATAACTGGACCATGACCATCATGTCCAGCTTGCAAACTTATAACAATAATTAATGTGGGTCTTCCTAATGAAAATGACTACTTTGTACAAGAGGTGTGATTATCAGCTGAGTAAGCTTTATTTGACTGATTCCTATTAGATCATTATGTTATGACACAGTTTACTCATGTGAATGAGTAATTTGTTATACTTTACTATAGAAGAAATGTTTCTACTAACAAATTACATCGAGGATTGTTGTATCTACAATACTTTGTTGATATTGCATCTCATGTTACATGTGCCACAGAGAAGGTTAGAGTTAAACACTGTATCAAAAAATATTATGTCGTGACTGTTGGGATATGGTAGTGTAATTACACTTGCCCAAGTGACTGTTACACCAGACATAGAAGTCTGTGTGAGAAAGAGTACAACAGATATGCAAGGCCAGTGAATGACGTGAACTGTCTGTGGTTATGACAGCAGTCAGACTGTTCAGTATCGATATTATTAATAAAACTGATCTGAAAGACTTAAAAACAAAACAAAACAGCAAAGATACACTTGTGGAGAAACGTTTCCCTTCAACTTAACATCCAGCCGTATAAATTGCACTTCTGCATCAATTATTTGTTTACTATGACTGTTACTTTACTCGTTGTCACCCTTTGTATTAAATGCTCCTTTGCGGAAAACGTGGGATTTTACACAAAAAAAACGTGCTACTGTAGGGATCAATGAGATCATGACGTTACTTATATTGAATGAAATTGATATTTGTTGTACAATTTTGTTGCACGTAAAACATGCTGAGCCATATACAGCATATGCTGACCCACGTTGCTGTTGACAATGCACCCAATCCCGCCACGATGCTGTTGTCGAAAAATATTTCCTGTATACCATCAAAAACGTACTGCAACCAAATGTCAAGGTACAAAATGGATGCCATATGTACTCTGCTACCCGTTTTTAGGGTTGGTTTTCTGGCAACTACCAGGTGAATACCTGTGTGAAGATGAATCAATCCATCACCTAAACCCACGTGTCCATATTCCTGGCACTGATAAAAAAGACTATTGTACAACTAAAAAGACTATTAAACTCTATAAGAGTTAAATACATACACCAAATATGATTTACTCGAAAATGGACATCAATGTAAACCTGAGTGTGCGTTTTGTAATGTATTTATGTGTTAGTATCTTTTACCCATTATCTTACTTACTGTCCGTCACCTGAAACTTGTAGGTTAAGCCGAATAAGCATGATACTTTATGTGAGTATGTAAATGAAATAATGAAACTGACCGTGAATTGAATGCCTTATAGCAGCAGTAGTAGTAGAGCAACCTTTGTTTTGGGCCATTTTGTTAGTGCGGGTTACCTACATCAGAGGCAGGTATGCCCAAAACGAAGGTTGCTCTGCTACTAACACCAACAACAATAGGTGAAGTATACATCACAAGCAGAGGGTGAAGAGACAGAGAAAGTTTATGAGGTTATTGAACGCGTGATTCAGTACATAAAAGAAGATGAAAATCCAATAATCATGGATTATTGGAGCGCAATAGTAGGGGAAGGAATAGGGCTATAGGAGAATACTTTCTCAGTAGTAGGAATGATGAGGACAAAGATTAATAGACTTCTGCAGTAATCTTCAACTGGTAGTAACGAATACATATTCAAAGGCAACAAGAGGAGGAAGTATACTTGTAAAGACCCAGAGACATGGGAAGATACCAGCTGGAGACATGGGAAGATACCAGCTGGATTACATCATTGTCAGAGAGCGATTCTGAAATCAGATATTGGGTTGTAAGGCGTACCCAGGAGCGGATATAGACTCTGACCACAATTTAGTAATGATGAAAAATAGGCTAAAGTTTATGAGAACCGTCAGGAAGAATCAACTTGAAAAGAAGTGGGATACTGAACTGCCGAGGAATGATGATATACCTTTGAATTCTCTGAGGCTGCAGATACTGCAGTAATGAATATCATGTAGGCGGTTCAGTTGAAGGGGGATGGACATCTCTAAAAACGACATTCACAGAAATTGGAAAGACAAATATAGGTACAAGGGAAGTAACTGCGAAGAACCCTTGGGTAACAGAAGAAATACTTCAACTGATCGATGAAATAAAAAGTATAATAATGCTTAGGAACAAAAAAGAATACGTTAATATCAGTGACTTAAGAATGACGTAAATAACAAAAGCAGGGAAGCTACGATGAAACAGCAGGAGGAAAAATATGAAGAAACAAAAAAGAAATGCTCGTCGGAAGGACTGATTCAGCATACAGAAAAGTCAAAACAACATCCATTGAAATAGTCAACAAAAAGAGGGAAAGAGAAATTTCAATGTTAAACGCGGAGGAGAGAGCGGATAGGAGGAAAGAGTGCACTGAAGAAGGAACTATCTGATGATGTGTTAGAAGGGTTGGAAGTCGATATGGGTGAGATAGGTGATCCAGTATTACAGTCAGAATTTAATAGAGCTTGACTGGGAATCAAATAAGGTAGAAGGCATAAATAAGATTTCTTCGCAATTTCTGAAATCATTGGATGAAGTGGCTGCCAAACGACTAATCAAGATGGTTTTTAGTATGTATGAGGCTGGAGACATACAATCAGACTTTCGAAAAAAATATCATTCACACAATCATGAAGATAGCAAAGGCAGATGAGTGGAAAAACTACTGTGCAATCAAAATAACATCTCATGCATCGAAGTTGGTGACACAAATAGTATACAGTAGAATGGAGAACAAAATTTGGCATACGTTACAACGCCATAAGTTTGTCTTTAGAAAAGGTGAAGGCAACAGAGAGCCAGTTCTGACATTCCGCTTGATAATGGAAGCAAGACTTCCCAACTAGGGAAAAGCTTTCGACAGTCTAACATGGAGTAAGATGTTCAAACTTCTTAGCGAAAATGAATGGTAGACCAAGAAAGAAGTGCTCATATTAAAAAGGGCGTAATACATGGACGCAGTCTCTGTCCCTTGTTGTCTAATCTGTTCACAAGAAGCAATGACGGAAATAAAATACAGGTTCGAGAGTGGGATTGAAATTCAGGATGAAAGGATATCAATGACAGTGATATTCACTGATGACATCGCTATCATCAGGCAACACGAGGAAGAATTACTGAATGGGATGAACAGTTTACTGAGCACAGAACAGGGACTGATGGTAAATCACAGACAGAAAGAAGTGATGAGAAGGGCAAGAAACGAGATTAGTGATTAATTTAGCATCAAAATTGGGGACCACGTTGTAGATGAAGTGAATGAATTCTGCTATCTTTGAAGTGACAGAAGTCTGACACTTGGAAATAATTTTCGAATTTTTCGAAAGAAATTTACATATCTACAGATATCTACAAAATTCTACTTGTAAGTCAAGCTATACAGAACGGCTGTGGTTATAGTGGAGCGGCGGGGCACGATCAGAACAACACTGGCGAAACAGACCAGTACTGGCGCTGCAAGCAGAGCGGCGCTGAGCGAATCGAACGCGTTTGTTTCTGAGGGCGGCGACCACAGCGTTCGGCTGGCTATGGGCTGCATTCGGACAACGCCGACACCGTTCAGCTGTTTCTGTGACAGTACTGTTGCTGACACTTATGTTTTTTATTCGGTGTCCTTTATGGAACAAGCGAAACAAGTATCACCACAGCTGATTAATTTTGGACAAGTTAGCTGATGAGGTGACAGCAGTATTACAAACTACAAGTACAGAACACATTCCCTTAATCTGTTATTTCTATCATTGTCTTAAAACGATAGGCGATACTGAAATTGAAGTAGCACAGCAGACAAACACAAGAAAAGTGTGTTTTATTATGTGCAAAAAGTTTTCAAAACCGTCTCATTTGGACAGCTCCATTTGAAGGCTGCTAAAGTTTCGTCCTGTCTGATAAGTGCCTTGTATAGAAAGCTCGATTTCTATTATACGTTGCTTATTAATACTCAGGGATCCTTCTAAGTCAATGACAGTGTTGTGGAGAACACGTACATTTCACAATACTGTCAATAAATGCAGTTATTAGTTTCTAAAATATGCTCCACTTAGCGCTCATTTCAGTTAATCGTTATGGTTTGGAAACGCGTTGGTCGAAATATTCTTTCCTTGGATCTAAAACCCATCGATTACACTAGTCAACAGGCATTTTGCATCTTGGATGTGATACATCAGCTAGTATGTATTTTGGTGTGTAGAATCCAAATATACCTTTCAAAATGTTCTAGCGCGTACAATTTTTGAGTTTTTGAAGGTTTTTTATTTTTCGTAATCAGTATTTCACCTTTTTCTGTTCTTTTGCTTCGATGTTTAATTGTTTGTTATTGAATTGCAAAGAATAGCTAGAAGATCTACAAATCGTCAGTAAATGGTTTGTGTGGTAATACAGTGGTGTGAAAGAGATCCTCAGTGAGTGTTTCCTGTGAAAGATAGTACAAACTTTTTGTGTTTAAAACTTACACAAAAAATGGCAACTAGTAAATCTCGTTGCTGTCTAAACCACTTAGACAACTTTTGTTAAGTGTGTGGGGAATTCACTACAAAAGCCCAAAGAAAACCAATCACTGATTTGGTCAAGAAGGCATATAAATTGTATTTTGATTGCCCTGTTCGTGATCAAGATAAAAGTTTTGCACCTCATATTGTCTGCATAACCTGTAGTACAACCTTAAGCGAGTGGTTGAAAGGAAAACGCCGAGCCATGCCATTCGCTGTTACGATGGTGTGGTGTGAGCCTAATGACTATTATTCAGACTTTTACTTCTGTCTTACAAATATTTCGGGACATTCAAGCAAAACTAGATATAAAATAAAGTATCCAAATGTATCTTCATTGCATTTGCCCGCCGCGCGGGATTAGCCGAGCGGTCTCAGGCGCTTCAGTCATGGAGTGTGTGACTGGTCCCGGCGGAGGTTCGAGTACTCCCTCGGGGATGGGTGTGTGTGTTTGTCCTTAGGATAATTTAGGTTAAGTAGTGTGTAAGCTTAGCAGTTAAGTTCCATAAGATTTCACACACATCTGAACATTTTTGCATTTGCCTGTGCCCCATGATGAGGGGTTGCCCGTTCCTGTCTGTAACTTGAAAGCCACGGAACCGGACGCCATGTCAAGTGAATCAGAAAGTATTGAACATATAGAAGAGTACTGCCCTCAATATCATGACACTTAGCCTCAGCTCTTCAATCAAAAGGAACTGAACGATTTGGTTCTCGATCTAAAACTTTCGAAACAGCAAGCTGAACTCTCGTGGTCGAGACTGCAACAATGGAACCTTCTAGCTCCAGGAACAAAAATTTCCTGTTTCAGATCGAGAGGTGCTTCCTTCGCTCAATATTTCGATATGCAGAAGTCAGTGTGTGCATGTAGAGATGTTAATGGCCGGCCGCGGTGGTCTCGCGGTTCTAGGCGCGCAGTCCGGAACCGTGCGACTGTTACGGTCGCAGGTTCGAATCCTGCCTCGGGCATGGATGTGTGTGATGTCCTTAGGTTAGTTAGGTTTAAGTAGTTCTAAGTTCTAGGGGACTTATGACCACAGCAGTTGAGTCCCATAGTGCTCAGAGCCATTTGAACCATTTGAGCCAGATGTTAATGTTCTGATGATGCAGCTAGGTGTACAACATAATGCACAGGAGTGGCTACTATTTATTGACTCCAGTAAAACCAGCTTGAATGCAGTACTACTCCATAATGGCAATGCATTTCCATCGGTATCTTTGGCTTACGCCGTAGACATGAAAGAAACTTATGACAGCATGGCTTTGCTGCTAGAAGCAACCAAATATAAGGGTCATAAATGGCAGTTTAGCTGTGATTTAAAAGTTGTTGCACTCCTTATAGGTTTAGGCTTACAGGCTGGATTCACGAAATACTGCTGCTTTTTGTGCCTTTGGAACGGCTGTGACACCAAGAACCACTATACAGTCCAGGAATGGCCTATAAGTACGTCGTACGTTCCTGGAAAAGTAAATGTGGGCAATACCCCATTGGTTGAGCCCGATAAAATCATTTTGCCTCCCTTTCATATCAAGTTGGGCCTTATCAAGAATTTTGTAAAAGCTCTGGATAAAGATGAGGCCTTCAATCACAAATGGTTCAAATGGTTCAAATGGTTCTGAGCACTATGGGACTCAACTGCTGAGGTCATTAGTCCCCTAGAACTTAGAACTAGTTAAACCTAACTAACCTAAGGACATCACACACATCCATGCCCGAGGCAGGATTCGAACCTGCGACCGTAGCGGTCTCGCGGTTCCAGACTGCAGCGCCAGAACCGCGCGGCCACTTCGGCCGGCAATCACAAATGAAAAGTTTCCTAAATTAAGTGAGGCAAAGCTGAAAGAGGGTATATTTGTTGGACCACAAATAAGAAAATTGCTGAAAGATCTAACCTTTGATACCAAACTCACAGATATCCAATTAGCTGCTTGGTCTTCTCTTAAAGCAGTTGTGAAGGACTTTTTAGGTAACAGAAAAGACAAACTATGTTACCATTGTGAATGATCTGTTGCGCAACTATAAGAAGATGGGGCGTGGAATGTCGCTTAGAATTCACATTTTACATTCTCACCTTGATTCCTTCCGGTAAAATTTGGGAGCCGTAAGCGACGAGCATGATGAACGCTTTCACCAAGACATTCTTACCATGGAACACCGTTACCAAGGCCACTGTAATCCTTCGATGATGGGTGACTACTGCTGGGGTCTTGTTAGAGAGAGTGATGAAACAGCAAACAAAATAAGAGCTCCGTCGTCGCATTTTTCAAAAACCAAAGACGATTAAAGATGAAAATATCTTCTGAACTAATTTTGACCTTTTATTGGCATCATGCCCATATATACATACAAAATAGTATTGATTTTAAACGTTCTGAATGTGTATTTTTGTTGGCTTAATTATGTCAGTTTTCGCTATTACCATTTTTTATTCTGCTGTGTATCTAGGAAATGTGACGTCGTAGAGAAAAACTGATTTTACCGGTGATTCAACACCCCAGAATTAGGTAAATCCACCCATTTACAAACTAGATGCAGAAAAAAGTTTAAATTTGTTAACTAGTGTTATACGAATTGATAAAATGCCTCAACAACGGATATGCCTCAGCTCCATTGAACACAAGAGGCAACACAGCTCATGTCTTTGATGATGGAGAGTCCGGCGTTAAATTATGTTTCCCTTCTTGCTTCACGCAAAATATACTAGAAGAATGAAATCTACCACCTTCTCTTTCCTTCCCATATCATTTAACATCGATTACAATGAATTTCCTGTGAGGATCTGCATCTGCTTGTAGTATGATTAAATGAAAATGTTTTATAGTTATAAATACTGTACCAGAATTTTCTGAGAGTTTCAGACGAATGTGTTTTCTGTCAACACCACTTTCTTTCTTTCACAGGTGCCATGTCCCGTGCTGACACAGGGTCGTCATTGTTAGGAAAGGATTTGGCAAGGTTAGTGGAAAGGGGTGGCCGGATACCCTTCCTGCCCCCACCCCATACCCCCCAGGACGGAATTAGTGTACCCCTGCTGTCTGCATCTAGTGTAAGTCATGGAATAGTGCGAACGTGTTCAGATGTTCGCGAGTCGTGTAACTGAGGCGGAACGTGGGGACCAGCCCGGTATTCACCTAGCGGGATGTGGAAAACCGCCTAAAAACCACATCCAGGCTGGCTGGCACACCGGCCCTTGTCGTTAATCCGCCGGGCGGATTCGATCCGGGGCCGGCGCGCCTACCCGAGTGCAGGAAGCAGCGCGTTAGCGCGCTCGGCTACCCTGGCGGGCCGTTTTCTGTCAACATCACTGACTGCATTAAAAAGGTCTGTATGTTGAATAAATCATGTACAGTATTTGGAAAATGGTCTTCAGAAGCCACTCACGTGCTGCGGCTGGCGGCAGTCTCACAACACTTTGGTACTTGACTCCACCATTCATACAGTGGTTATGAATTGTGTTGTGAATGTCAGCGCCATATCTCGAAAACTTCTTCTAGTTTCTAGGAACCTGTAGCAATTCTCGTTTCGTCAGCTGTCGATGGCCCTCAAAAATTATATTATTCCATTGAAAATAATCGTAGTTACTTGTGTATCGCGCTAGATACGGAACTTACGGACAGTAACCACATGGCAACCTACTCTCCTCTTAGTGTGCTATCATTTGCCAAAATCTTGTTTCGATAACTCATACAGTTTATGAGGTAGAAGTATGTTGTTAATATTTCACTCTCACTTCATCGTCAGGACACGCGAGCGGAACTGAATGCGCTACATAAGATCGTTTACTCGAGAATAGGGTGAATTATTGATTCTATCCCAAGTTCAAAGAATAGTTCAGCATCTTAACTACATTTGGTATGCAGCAACATATGGCTTAACGTGCACTAAACGCCAATTCAAAGCGACCTCTTTGTTTCATTGCAAACTACTGTATTCGATTTTCTTGCGGTAGCTTGCTTAATTTTGAAATCACAATGACTAGGATGATTAATGAGATGATTGGCAGATCATACTGGCGTTGACGAATAATGCTGTTCTCTGTTGCGCCGTCCCACTATAATCCGGGGATAAGAGTGTAAGTTGAAGCATCTTGTCTCGTTGCATTAAAAGAAGTTAAAATTCCCAAGCCACATATAATCGACGAAAACCTCATATTGTCTGATGCAATTGACATGGTCAGTGTTTCAACAAGTGTGCGGGGGAAAACAATTGAAAGCAAGAAATCCTCTTTCTAACGACACAATACTAAGGCGATTCCATGACATGGCTGACAATGTTCGTGATCAATTCAGCAAAAGAGTTCAAGTGAACTTCAGCGTTCATTTTATTAATCAACAGACGTAGCGCCGGCCGTGGTGGCCGTGCGGTTCTAGGCGCTGCAGCCGGAACCGCGGGACTGCTACGGTCGCAGGTTCGAATCCTGCCTTGGGCATGGATGTGTGTGATGTCCTTAGGTTAGTTAGGTTTAAGTAGTTCTAAGTTCTAGGGGACTGATGACCTAAGATGTTAAGTCCCATAGTGCTCAGAGCCATTTGAACCATTTGAACAGACGTAGCGAATATGCCTAGTTCTTACGTTTTTTGAAATTTAAATGAGATTGGGACACATCAGTCAAAGAAAATATGTTGTTTTGTGAAACAGCACAGGGTTATGCAATAGGAAAATGTCTTTTTGATGTTTTTTATGAAGTTACTAGAAACTAACGGGTGGTTATAATTAAATTTTCCCTATTTATGACATTATAACACGGAAACTAACTACCGTGCGAGTACCAAACTTGGTAGCGTTAATGTCCAGAGTATGGGGCGCATGATTTCCATGCGTCACAGCGCCATCGTCCAGTTCCAACTATGGCCACCAGTTGTCGTGATCAGTCATCATGATTCATAGTCTCACACATGTGACCAGCAGCAGTGCACATTGGGGATGTGTCAACATGAGCTTGGCATTATTGATGAAGCTCTATTATCAAAACAATAGTAATGCTGCAGCTGTACTTCGAGAATATCGCCAGCTGAAAGTATTACGGAAGGGTCTTCTTTCTCCACCTGCTGTACGGAGTATGATGAAGAAGTTCGAATCGACTGGGGACTTGGGCATCGCTCGGGGAAGAGGCCGACGACCCGTTGCACTACAGTTAGTTGATGAAATGGCTATGACAGACAACGCTGCGCGCAATTCCAGATCGTCAGGCAGTGCGCGTGCTGTGTCACGACAGGTGAACATCCCTTGGTCCACTGCACGATAGGTGCTCCGAACAATTCTCGAATGGTATCCGTACAAGACCCATTTCGTACAGCAGCTTGCGCCACAGGACGCACAACGATACGATGACTTCGATTTCCACTTCGTCGCAAGGATTGAAGTTGACGAGGACTAGTCCTGGACCATTCTATGGACAGACGAAGCTTGTTTTTTCTCTGATGGGTGAGGCGAACACACAGAATTGCCGAGTATGGGGATCTTCGCCTCCAGTCATTGTGCATGTAGTTCCTCTGTACGCTGAACGTGTCACTGTATGGTGTGGCTTTACGGCTACGTTCATCACTGACCCATTCTTTTTTGAACAGATTGGTGCTCAAGGACCAAAGCTGTGTAGTGTGGCTGGCCAGCGTTACTGCGATGTGCTCGCCATAAAAGAGAGAGACGCATTGAACTCAACAGCTTTCATGCAAGATGGGGACCAACCGCACATCACTTTTGAAGCTCATCCGCTTATCCGAAACACATTTGGAAATCATCGAATTATCAGTCGATAGTTTCCAAATGCTTGGTCAGCACGATCACCTGATCTCACTCCCTGTGATTTCTGGTTGCGGAGCTACCTGAAGGACAGGGTTTACCAGGGAAACATTCACACACGAGCTGATCTGAAGCGCAGCATATCAAGAGAGGTAGCCAGATACCTAGGGACATGTTTCAGTCCGCTGTGCAGAATTCAATCCTGCGCTTTTAGACTCTTCTGGACACTGATGGACGCCATATTGAGCCTCTTTTGTAGCAATAATAATACCGGTATGTAATGGTATGATGTACCGTGGCAGCACATGAAAAGTGTTTGAATTGAATTGATTCTGTATTATTTCTCTTCCCCAAGTCCTTGAAATTAATGCTACCAAGTTCGGTCCTCGTATGATATTTAGTTTCCGTGTTATAGCGTGTTAAATAGGGAAAGTTTAATTATAACCACCCGATATATTAACATAAATTGGACAAAATGTATTGCAGTGCATACTGATAGTGAAAAAGGCGATAACAGGAAAGAACAGTGGATTAATGGGAATATTAAAAGATCACATTATACCAAAAGCGGAATGGCTGCACTGCCTCCTCCACAGACATGCTCTTGTCACAAAAAACATGCCGGAAAATCTCTGTCAAATTCTTCGTGAAGCTGTAAAAACGATTAATTTTATTAAAAGCCGACCTTTAAAGAACAGCCTGTTTGTTAAATTATGCGATGAAATGGGCGACAATAATAAATCTCTTCTTTTCCATACAGAGGTTCGATGGTTATCGCTAGGGAAATTTTTAATCCAGGTATCGGAACTACGAGATTTTCCAGAATAAACAAACGCCATTTTCATTGCATTTGCAGAATAATGAAAGTATGTTATTGTTGGCTTACTTAATTGACGTATTTTCGCTTTTAAACGGCTTGAATGTGAATTTACAAGGACGTGATAAAGTATTTTATTAATGACAGACAAAGTCCGTGCTTTGGTTAAGAAGCTTGATATCTCGATTATTGGCCTTCAAAAGCAAAAACTTGGATATTTTCCCACACTCTGGATTATACTGGGAAATATTTGAATGTAGAAGACATTATTCACCACTGTTTGGGTTGCATGAAGATGCATTTACATGAGCTAAAAACTCAGTTGTAGGAGTATTTCCCGGAAGATACAAATGATTTCTCGAAGGGATGGGTACAGAATCCGTTTAGTGAAAACGTTGTTGCCGCTGCCGACTTACTTGTTGAGATTCTGGACCAGCTCATCGAAATGTCTGCCGACTAAATGAAACAGACGCTATTTACATCTGAAGATTTAAATACGTTTTGGCTTGCTCGTCGAAATGAATATGTAAATTTAGTTACAGAAGCGTTCAAAACATTAATCTATTGTGCCACGTCTTATCTCTGTGAAAAGAGATTTTCGTCTTTGGTTGCGCTAAAAATTAAATACAGAAATCGTCTCTTATCACTTGAAAACAATTTGCTTTTGTGTGTTTGTAACGTAGATCCAAATATGAAGAAGATTTTAAATGGAAAACAAATGCAACCATCACGTTAATTTTTTTCTTTACATATTTACTTCTTCTACATAAAACATTAATAATAAATGATTTTTCTCATAAAATGAAAATCACTAGGGCCCCTATTTCATATCGCCACGACCCCTCAGGCGTTCTCAAACTTTTTCTGTCGCCCCCCCCCCCCCTTCTGAAACACAAATTATTTTGCCCCCTCCTCGCCACTTTTCTATCCTTCCTCTGGCACCAACCACACTAGGCACAAGAACGGCCCACGGCATCTATTTACTCTCTAATTTTAGCAAGTATCAGTTAGAACAACAACGACAATAATAATAATAATAACAATAATTTGAGAGCGTCCTTCGAGCACATCTGAGTTAAACATTTCTTTTAACTATCATAGATTTGTATTATTCAAAGGCCTGAAATTTAACAATTACAACTAATTTATAAAAAAAACTACGGCTGCGTGCGCAGTTTTTGAAACTGAGCAAATACGAAATAAACGAGAATAAAAATGCACACTGTTCAAAATTCGGAAATTTTCTTACATTAAGTTCATTTTGTGTGAAGTGGCGTGCTTGAATTTGTGAAGAAAGCTTCTTGACTCTGTCTCTGAAACAGCAACTCTCCGATCCAAATGTCAGCCACAGTCGAGACCGATATTTCGTCTTCATTAATGCCATTTCGGAACTGTTGGCTAACACAATTAAGTTGATACGAAGGGTAATAACACATCCACTGCCCTTCTTGCTAAATTGGGATAATTATTCCGAGTCTGTACACAATTTCCATGAGACTTTGATTTAAATATATTTTAAAATGTTCTATCACTTGAGAGTTCTATTAGCTCGTTGTGTTCTACTGCTGACAGGACTCTTGATTAGTCGTTTGTTATGGCATCGAACGGATTGTGGATCCGTCATAATCAGATGAATGTTCTGAAATTTATCCTCGAATTGTTGACGAAAGTTTTCGATATGTACTACAGTAATTCTACTAATTTTGCCTACATCTAGTTCATTTCACTCACGAAATCATTTAGACAACCCCCATCTCGGTTTAGGGGTTAGAATAGGCCCGAGGTATTCCTGCCTGTCATAAGAGGCGACTAAAAGGAGTCTCACACGTTCCGGCCTTTCTGTGATGGTATCTTGTAGGATTTGACTTCCATTCTCCAAAATTTTCCCGAAGAGCGAGCCAACTGGTGAAGAGCGCCTTACATGGTGCATCATGTCCACCGTGCACTAAGATCTATAGCATACCTTCTCGTCGTAGATTTGCACATCCGCTCATTCTCCAGCCGTTGGGCGAGGATACCTTCCAGGGTGCGTTTTCCTCCATCCACAGCGCGGTGTCGTTTTCTGCGCCGACGACGATCATGCACTTGTTTGTACCTCCTATCCAGCAAAGTAGACAGACCGTTGTGGTGGGGCCGCCATGTACCCTGTTGGTTGTAGCCTCCTGACTACACAGGGAACGCTCTGCTGATGCCTGCGCCGTTATCTCCACATGTATGCCAAGGAGTAGGTGCCCATTTCTCTGAGGCAACAGGGCTAACCGCAATGGTCATCCTGCCAGGTGGCCTTTGCTGAGGTTGGGTGGCGCCCATGGGTAGGGGCCCTGGTGGTAGTGGGTGGCATCAGGGCGGATGACATGCCATGAAGCGAACAACGTCATCTCTTGCTGGTGGTCAAACACCAGCAGTCTCTTAAGGGTTTGAGGTTTGAATTTAATGCGAAGAAGTATGGCCACAAATCGTTCCCCTCCCTCGCCACGCTGTGGGAGGAACGCCAGGCTAAAGGTGGAAGCAAACCTTATTCGCCACAGTACCTCGTATGAACGAGAGCTGATGGGGAATCCTTCATGTCGATGAAGCCTCAATTTTTTGTGGAGCATTTAGAGAACAAGTTTGGGGTGGTGGAGGGATTGTCAAAATTGCGATCTGGGTCAGTCTAGATAAAAACAGTATCCTCTGCCCAGTCACAGGCGTTGCTCGCCTGTGACAAGCTGGGGGATGTTTTTGTTTCCATCACGCCCCATAAGAGCTTAAATATTGTCCAGGGTATTATATTTCACAGGGATCTTTTTTACCAGTCAGATGACAAGCTGCGCGCCAACTTAGAGAGACGAGATTTTGATTTTGTCTGTAGCGTCCATAGGGTTACGAAGGATAATCAGGTGGTCACTGGTGCCTTCATCTTGGCCTTTGAGGGTGATACATTGCCCAAGAAGGTCAAAGCAATGGTATACCGCTGTGATGTAAAGTCATATATCCCTCCCCCATTGCAGTGCTTTAATTGCTGGAAGTTCGGGCTTGTCTTCCCGCTGTACTTCCAGCATCATATGTCGCGATTGTGGGCGTCCACCACATCCCAATACTCCGTGTAACCCACCTCCCATCTGTGTCAACTATGGCGAGCAACATTCCCCTTGGTGGCCAGACTGCAGGATTCTACAGAATCCCTAGACCGACTGACCTACTCTGAGGCTAATAGGAAATTTGAAAGGCTACATCCTGTGCACATGACATCGTCTTACGCTGCTGGTGCAACAACGGTTCCAGCACCCTCAGTTCTTGACATTTATAATTGGCCCTCATGGTCACAAGATTACACCTACCCCCTTGATGGTGTGGGGCCCTCCTATCCCTGTTGCTCCCACACCATCTACTTTGGAAGCAATTCCAACCCAACAATTGGGGACATCAGTCCCCACTTCTCAGTCAGAAAAGCGTCAGTCTTCTTCAGCTCCTCTCACTAGGATGGGGTCCCTTGAGTCACCCCCTTCCCAGATTCCTACTAGTGGGAAAGAGGATACCTGCCAGTGGCTGAAGTGCCCACTGGCTGCTGATCGTAGACTGAAAACTGAATCAGAGAAGCCCTCCCAGCCAGAGAAACCTAAGGAGCAGCAAGAGAAATCTAAAAAGGAAAAGACTCCCAAGAACAAAGACATCGTGGTGGCACCCACACCATCGCTCCCTACGCCCTCCCAGCCAGAGAAACCTAAGGAGCAGCAAGAGAAATCGAAAAGGAAAAGACTCCCAAGAACAAAGACATTGTGGTGGCACCCACACCATCGCTCCCTACAAGCTCTGCATCTGAGGATGAGGTGGAGATTCTGGCGTCTCCTGAGGACCTAGACCTCACCAGTCCCTCAGACACAATGGATATTAATTGCACAGGTACTCAGTTGGTGGCAGCACGTGACCCTGCGGCATGAACTGCTCCGTGAGCACTTTGTGCCTTCCCAGCTTCAGGAATACGTCATCCTCCAGTGGAACTGCGGCGGTTTCTTCCCCCACCTGGCTGAGCTATGGCAACTGTTAAGCTTTACACCTGCTTTCTGCATTGCTCTCCAGGAAACCTCATTCCCAGCAATGTGGACCCCTTCGTGGCTACAATGGATGTTACAAAAACTATAGCGAATATAATAGTGTCAGATGGAGTTTGCGTCTATGTCCTGAACTCGGTCTGTAGCGAACATGTGCCCCTTCAAACTCCTCTCAAGCTGTGGCTGTCAGGATAAGGACAACAGAGGAAATCTCTGTCTGCAATGTATATCTTCCTCCAGATGGTGCAGTGTCTGCACTGATTCATCAACTCCGTAAACCTTTCCTACTTTTGGGAGATTTTAACGCCCATAACGCCTTGTGGGGCGGCATCATGTTTACTGGCCGAGGTACAGACATCGAGAATTTACTGTCTCAACTCAGTCTCTGCCTCTTAAATACTGTGACCCCCACACATTTCAGTGTGGCTCATGGTACTTGCTCGGTCACTGATTTATCACTTTGCAGCCCAGGACTTCTCCCATCTGTCCACTGGAGAGCCCATGATGACTTGTGTGATAGTGACCACTTCCCCATCTTTCTGTCACTCCCCCAGCGTCATTCCCCTGGACGCCTACACAGATGGGCTTTAAACAAGGTAGACTGGGAAACTTTCACCTCTGCCGTCACAGTTGAATCTCCCCCACACAATAACATCGATGTGGTGGTTGAGCGAGTAACCAGAACGATCGTTTCTGGGGCGGAAAACACGATCCCTATTTCCTTAGGGCGCCCGCGGCTAAAGACAGTGCCTTGGTGGTCGGTGGAAATCGCTGTGGCCATTAAAGAGCGTAAGCGGGATCTCCAGCGACATAAGCGGCGTCCATCAGTGGAGTACCTAATTGCTTTTAAATGGCTCCGTGCCTGTATCGCCAGCTCATAAAAAGGCAGAAACAGGAGTGTTGGGCGAGGTACATCTCGACCTTTGGGTACCGTAAGCTGCCTTCACCAGTATGGACGAAGGTCTGACGTGTCTTTGGGTACCAGACCCTGACAGTTGTCCCTGGCATTAATATCAATGGAGTGTTATCTACCGATGCAAACGCAATTGCCGAGCACATTGCTGAGCACTATTCTCGAGCCTCTGCGTCGAACAGTTACACCTCAGCCTTTTGTATCCTCAAACGGTGGATGGAAGGGAAACTCCTCTCCTTCACTGCACGTCACAGTGAACCATATAATGAATGCTCCATTTACTGAGTGGGAGCTCCTCAGCACCCTTGCACGTTGCCCCAACACAGCTCCTGGGGCAGATCGGATACACACTCAGATGATTAAACATCCTTTTTGGGCTACCAACAATATATCCTTGTCATCTTCAATCGCATCTGGTGCAATGGCGTATTCCTGTCACAATGGCAGAAGAGCACAATCGTTCCAGTGCTTAAACCTAGTAAAAACCCGCTTGATGTGGATATCTATTGGCACATAAGCCTCACCAACGTTCTTTGTAAGTTGCTAAAACGTATAGCGAGTCAGCAGTTGTGATGACCCCTGGAGTCACGGGGCCTACTGGCTCCATGCCAGAGCAGTTACCGCTATGGTCACTCTACTGCTGATAATCTAATATCCCTCAAGTCTGCCATCCGAAAAGCCCTTTCCAGACGCCAATACCCGGTTGCCATTTTTTTTTATTTAAGAAAAGCTGGTGACATCATATCCTTGACACATTATATGAGTGGGGCCTCTGGGGTCTACCCCCGATTTTCATCCAAAACTTCCTGTCGCTCTGTACTTTCTGACTCCAAGTTGGTGCCTCTCATAGTTCCCCCCATAGCCACGAGAATGAGGTCCCGCAGGGCTCCATCTTGACTGTTTCTCTATTTTTAGTGGCCTTTACTGGCCTAGCATTAGCTGTGGGGCTGTCCAACTCACCTTCTCTGTAGGCATAAGACTTTTGCATTCCCTACTGCTCCTCCAGTACTGGTGTTGCTGAGTGGCATCTACAGGGAGCCATCCACAATGCGCAATCATGGGCTCTAGCCCACAACTTCCAGTTTTCAGCCACAAAGTCTTATGTCATGCAGCCAGCCGAAGTGGCCGTGCGGTTAAAGGCGCTGCAGTCTGGAACCGCAAGACCGCTACGGTCGCAGGTTCGAATCCTGCCTCGGGCATGGATGTTTGTGATGTCCTTAGGTTAGTTAGGTTTAACTAGTTCTAAGTTCTAGGGGACTAATGACCTCAGCAGTTGAGTCCCATAGTGCTCAGAGCCATTTGAACCATTTTCTTATGTCATGCACTTCTGTTGGCGTCATACGATTCATCTGGAACCATAACTTTACCTTGATGACAATCCACTCACTGTAGTGGAGACATATCACTTCATAGGACTGGTTTTCGACACCCGTCCGACTTGGTTTCCTCATCTTCGTCAGCTTAAGCGGAAGTGTTGGCAGCACTTCAATGCCCTCTGCTGCCTGAGCAACACCAACTGGGGTGCAGATCGCCTACACTGCTGCGGTTCTACACAGCCTTTGTTCATTCCCGCCTTGACTATGGGAGTGTGGTTTATGGTTCAGCAGCACCCTCAGTGTTGCGGTCACTAGACCCAGTGCATCACTGTGGAGTTTGACTAGTGACGGTACCTTTTAGGTTCAGCCTACTGGTGGAGGCTGGGGTCCCTTCATTGCAGATCACGTGTGCACAACTGCTCGCCATTTACATCACATACATGTTTAGCTCTTTTGAGCATCCAAATTACTGACTCCTTTTCCCAACCACGGCGGTTCATCTCCCACATCGGTGGCCCAGGCCAGGGATTACGATTGCGGTTCGTGTCTGATCCCTTCTGTGTGAACTACAGTCCTTTCCTTTACCTCCTTTCCTCTAGGTCCATTCGCATACACCTCCACATGGTGTATACCTAGGCTACAGCTTCGTCTGGACCTTTTGCATGGCCTTAAGGACTCAGTTCCTCCCGAGGCTCTCCGTTGTCACTTCCTCTTGGTTCTTGACACGTTACAGGGGTCTGAAGTAGTTTACACTGACGGCTCGATGGTTGACGGTCACGTTGGCTTTGCCTATGCTCACAGAGGACATACTGAACAGTGCTCCTTCCCGGATGGCTGCAGTGTTTTCACTGCAGAGCTGGTGGCCATATCTTGTGCTCTTGAGCATATCCATTCGTGGTCTGGCGAAACATTCCTTGTCTGTAGTGACTCCTTGAGCAGCTTACAAGCTATTGACCAGCACTACCCTCGTCATCTGTTGTAGCAACCATCCAGTCTGTCTATGCCCTGGAACAGTCCTGTCGTTCAGTGGTGTTTGTCTGGACCCCAGGGCACGTCGGAATCCCAGGCAATGAACTTGCTGACAAGCTGGCCAAACAGGCTATGCAGAAACCGGTTCTGGGGGACGGCATATCTGCAACTGACCTGCATTTGGTATTACACTGCAAGGTTTTTCGGCTTTGGGATACGGAATGGCATGACCTCGGTACGCACAATGAACTGCATGCCATATAGGAGACTATGAATGTGTGGAAGTCCTCCATGTGGACCTCTCGCAGGGAGACTACGAATGTGTGGAAGTCCTCCACGCGGGCCTCCCACAGGGACTCAGTGGTTCTGTGCTGGCTCCGCATCGGCAACGCTTGGGTGACCCATGGCTATCTCTTGTGCCATGAAGAACCACCTCAGTGACGGTGCGGCGGCCAGATGACGGTGACATTTATAATTGTAACTGTATATAGGTCCCCATCAGGAAATTTTCATCTATTTCTGAAAAATTTGGACTCCTTGTTGTGCTATCTGTCAGACAGGGGGAAGCAAATTATTATCTGTGGGGACTTCATTGTAGATGCTCTGAAAGAGGGTAATAGGAAAAATGACCTTGAAGTATTACTCAGTTCTTTCAATTTGACACCCGTTATTGATTTTCCTACTCGGGTGGTAAAGGATAGCAGCTCACTGATGGATAACTTCTTTATAGACCAAGATAAGTTTAACCAGATAAACGCTCAGCCTGTTGAGAATGGTCTTTCTGATCATGGTGCACAGCTAGTTACAATATATGACATAGCTCCATTCAGCAATACTAAACAGTCCTCCAAAGTAATACGTTCAGTCAGTGATTTAACAATTGCAAATTTCAGGGAAAGCCTACAGCAGTTAGACTGGGATGAGGTGTACCGTGAACCTGATGCCAATTTAAAATATAATTTATTTCATAACATTTTTGTAAATGCATTTGAAAACTGGTTCCCCAAGAAAATAGTTAAATATACTCAGAACAAACCTTGTAACAAACCATGGCTTACTAAGGGTATAAAAATATCTTGTAACCGGAAAAGGGAAATGTATCTGACAGCAAGAAAGAGTAGTGACCCAGAAACTATCAAACAGTATAAAAACTACTGTGTTATATTAAGAAAAGTTATTAAAAAATCCAGAAGTATGTGTATCATGTCTGAAATCAGCAACTCTGATAATAAAATTAAAACAATCTGGAATATTATTAAAAGAGAAACAGGTCAACCAAGAGCACAGGAAGACAGTATTACCATCAAATTGAATGAAAACTTTACGAACAAAAAGCCAGAAGTTGAAAATATTTTTAATAATCATTTCCTAAATGTTGTGGATATAGTAGGATCCAGGTGTTCATTAGAAGATGCTAGGCTGTTAATGGAAGAGGCCATACCTATGCAATTTGATACAATTGAAATCTCACCCACTTCTCCCTCTGAAATTAGGAAAATAGTAAACTCGCTTAAAAGCAAAAACTCACATGGAATTGAAGGCATTTCCAGCAAAATACTAAAAGCTTGTTCTCAACAGATAAGTAAGATTCTCAGCCACCTGTGTAATAGCTCTCTGGAACAGGGCATTTTCCCTGATAGACTGAAATATGCTATTGTTATACCTTTGCATAAAAAGGGGGATGGATCTGATGTCAACAATTACCGTCCAATCTCCCTTCTAACAGCTTTATCCAAAATCTTTGAGAAAGTAATGTATTCAAGAGTAGCTTCACATATCTGTAAAAATGAAGTACTAACAAAATGTCAGTTTGGTTTCCAGAAATGTTTTTCAACAGAAAATGCCATATATGCTTTCACCAATCAAATTTTGAATGATCTGAATAACCGAACACCACCCATTGGGATTTTTTGTGATCTCTCAAAGGCTTTTGATTGTGTACATCATGAAATTCTGCTAGACAAGCTCAAGTATTGTGGCATGAGTGGGACAGTGCACAAATGGTTTAATTCGTACCTAACTGGAAGAGTGCAGAAAGTTGAAATAAGCAGTTCTCATAATATGCAAAGATCAGCACATTCCTCAAACTGGGGAACTATCACGAATGGGGTTCCACAAGGGTCAGTCTTGGGTCCTTTGTTGTTCTTAATATATATTAATGACTTACCATTCTATATTCATGAAGAGGCAAAGTTAGTTCTCTTTGCTGATGATACAAGTATAGTAATCACACCTGACAAACAAGAATTAACTGATGAAATTGTCAATACTGTCTTTCAGAAAATTACTAAGTGGTTCCTTGTAAACGGACTCTCACAGAATTTTGATAAGACACAGTACATACAGTTCCGTACAGTGAATGGCATGACGCCATTAATAAATATAGACCTTAATCAGAAGCTTGTAGCTAAGGTAGAATATTCCAAATTTTTAGGTGTGTCCATTGATGAGAGATTAAATTGGAAGAAACACATTGATGATCTGCTGAAACGTTTGAGTTTAGCTACTTATGCAATAAGGGTCATTGCAAATTTTGGTGATAAACATCTTAGTAAATTAGCTTACTACGCCTATTTTCACTCATTGCTTTCATATGGCATCATATTTTGGGGTAATTCATCACTGACGGATAAAGTATTTATTGCACAAAAGCGTGTAATCAGAATAATAGCTGGAGTCCACCCAAGATCATCCTGCAGACATTTATTTAAGGATCTAGGGATATTCACAGTAGCTTCTCAGTATATATACTCTCTTATGAAATTTGTTATTAACAACCAAACCCAATTCAAAAGTAATAGCAGTGTGCATAACTACGAGTACAATACTAGAAGAAAGGATGATCTTCACTATTCAAGATTAAATCTAACTTTGGCACAGATTATACTGCCACTAAAGTCTTTGGTCACTTACCAAATAGTATCAAAAGTCTGACAGATAACCAACAAGTATTTAAGAAGAAATTAAAAGAATTTCTGAATGACAACTCCTTCTACTCCATAGAGGAATTTTTAGATATAAATTAAGAGAAAAAAGAAAAAAAAACACAAAAAATGAAATAGTTGTTATATTAACTTAAGTATGTTGTTAAATTAACTTAATTATGTCATGTATTGAAAAATTTGACTCGTTCCACATCATTACGAAATATCGTATTCATGATCCATGGAACTAGTATTAATCTAATCTAATCTAATCTGACCCACATTCTGTTGCGCTGTCCTACTTTGGCTGCCCTGCGACGTAATCTTCGGTTACTGAACACGTTACCGTTAAGTTTAGCTGACAATGCCTCATCGGCTGATTTAGTTTTATGATTTATACGTGAAGGGGGAGTTTCGTCGTTCTATTTAAGTTTTAGCGCATGTCATTTGTCACTCTATGTTATCTACCCTAATGCTTTTAGGCTGGAGGTTTCCATGTGTTGCAGAGTGTCTGGCTTATCCTTTTTTATTCTCGTGATCAGCCAGCCACGGGCATATGGTCTCTTGTTTTAATCCCTTCTACCCGTTTCTTGCGTGTCTCTGTGGTTTTCTTGTCCTATTTTGCGCATTGTAGTGTTTTTTGTCCTTCTGTCGTTCTTGTGATTTTCTTTTCTTCCGGTTTTGTGCAGTAAGTCTCGTTTGTTTTGTTCTTTCCCTTGTGCACTTGTTTTACAGGGACAAGGGGCTGATGATCAAGCAGTCCCCCCCCCCCCCCCCGGCCCCAGTCCCCTTTAAACCAATCAACCATTCGGACAAAATAACATCTCGTACTAACCCTTCTCTAGCTGTGTTTTCAAATTCCATATCTTCTCTTAAGCGCAAGTCCTTTCTCTCTTAGAGAGACGATATTTCGATTTCGGCCTTGAAGTGTTACGTTAACATCCTTCAATTTCTCAAAAATGTCGGCCAATTAGCACAATATTAGAAACAGTTTTTCATCCAGAAACATAACAGCGAGTGTTGAACTGTTGTTGAGTAGCAAAACATGAAGTTCGTCCTCCAGATCCACAACGCGACGAAGAACTTTACCGCGAGAGAGCCAATCCAAGCGCATCACAGAACCCATCTACTCGCAAAGGCTATTGTTTAAAGCTGGTGCTTCCACTAAATTTACAATATTGACAGCATAATTCAGCACTTTACTGAATTCCAGTTGTACTACTAGTTCAATTAAATGCTGCCGCCGCATCGCTAAATGTACCAAAACAATTTTTCCATGACAGATTTTTGTCAACAAAAAACGAATTCTCTGCAAGAGCTTTAAAAAATGGAAAGTCATCGTGCATTTCACTTTCATGACAATAGCGTACAAAAACATGAGGCTGGGAAAGATTTCCGAAATCAGTACTGCCATCAATTTGCAGGGCAAATTTTGGGCTATCGTGAAGGCATGGTAGCAATTAATGTTTCATTTCAGAGGCTAATGCGTCAAACGATGACCACGGTATCGTCTGAGAGTAGTATCGACTTCAGACTCTCATCAAAACTTTCTCTATGCGTTTTGACGGTGGCCGGAAGAAGTAATTTCTCGCCAGTAATGCGTGGTTATTCGGATTTTGGAATTTTACATCTATGAATACTCGTAGGGGTTTCTTAGGAACTGATACCTGTTTCTTGAGGAGTCAGTCGTTTGCTTTTAGTTGTTGTTCATTGACACTAAAAAAATTCAACAGGTTTACTTTCATAGTCTGGATGTTTTGTCTGGAGTTGTCTCTTTCGTTTTATACAAGCTATGGTTCGATAAAATCAAAAACACATCGTGATCTATCTCGTTATTCAAAACAATGCTGGTAAAGCCTAATGTCAGATAACCAACTTAATATTTCAAAACTTTGGTTTTGCGTGCATTTAAATTTCATATTCACGTTGCTGAATCGTTCCACACTCGGTGAATCACTATCACGGGATTTCTTGTTAACGACGGCGAATTTGCCACTTATCCACGGGAATGACGAAACTTATCTCTTTATTTTAAATCCGGTTAACTTATTCCACTGGACACGCACTAAATGCAATTTCTCGCTAACTTAATACCTTTGAACTGACTTCAGAAGCCTAGCTGAAATCGAGTGGACAGTCACAATGGCTGTGATTAACAATCTACGGAAGTCGTTCAATAAGTAATGCCCCACATTTTTTTCTCAGAACATTTATTGTTAACAGTCAGAATTTAGTGACAATATACATCAATATTTCTTGTCCATGTCCTATTTTTCTACGTGGTCTCCATCACGTTCTATGGCCATACGCCAACGTTGTGGAAGAGCACGTATTCCCTGCTGGTAAAAGCTCTTGTCCTGTAGGTGTAGCCACGTGTTCACTGCGTGACTGACACTCGCGTCATCTTCAATGTGTGTTCCCCATAGAGAATATTTAAGCAGTCCAAAGAGATGGAAGTCCGAGGGTGTCAGGTCTGGACTGTAGGGTGGATGAGGCAATGACGACTAATCAATTTGGCGATGTGTTCCCGGGTTCTCAGACTAGTGTATGGGGGGGTGCATTATCGTATTATAGCAAGATTTCTGGTGGATTTTTGTCCAATTGAACACGTCGGAAACGGTTCTTGAGTTAATTCAGAGTCCTCACGTATGCCTCTGAATTAATGGTTGACCTTCTTGGCATCACATCCGCGAGAATGACGCCATCACAATCCCAGAAGACTGTCACCATGACTTTTCCGACAGAGGGAGTTGACTTGAATGCCTTCTTTCGTGGTGAATGAGGATAATGCCGCTCCATGGACACCCTCTTTGTTTCTGGCGCCAAGTGATGCACCCAGCTTTCTTCACCCGTAACGATCCGTGACGGAAAGGCCTCTCCGTCGGTCACAAAACGCTCTAACAATTCAGATGAAATGGCCTCTCTTTGAATCTTGTGTCCGCTGTGAGCATTCGTGGAACCCATCGCGAGCACCTCTTTGAATATCCGAGAATCTCGGTCATTGCAGACGCACTTCCAATGCTGACCGACAACTGTAGAGCCAACTGTCGAGTTGTGATGTACCGGTCGGAACAAATAGTGGCATCCGCACGATTCAGCAGTCTGCAGCAGTGGCTGTCACAGGGCGCTACGAGCATGGCAGATCTGCATTTCCTGAGGCTGTAGCTTTCTTTACCTGTCACCCAACAGTACTCCTATGAACTACAGCATCGCACATAAACGTTTATGGATGTTTACCACGGTTTCTCTTTCTGCACACAAGAATTCAATAACAGCACGCTGCTTGTAACGTGAGTCGTATGTAGAGGCTATTTTGACGATTATTACGGCTCTGCCATCTGCCAGAACAGTTCGAAACTTCACCGGCGCACAGAACAAACATCAAATGTGAAGCACCAACAAGGACGTTGTCCGCGTATATTATTGGCTTAAAAAAAAAAAAAAAAAAAAAAAAAAGTGGGGCATTACTTATTGAACGACCCACGTATTATTGTAATCAGCGTTGCAAGGAAGTGACGGTTACATTGTCAAGCTGCTTATTGTCATTAGTGACTATCAACAATAGCTAACCCTGAGGGTGATCGGTGACAGTTTCTCAGCTTTCTTGCTGGGAGATTCTACCGATCAGTTTCTTGTGAAATAAGAAAGCAAATTAACGGTGGGAGGGCCTCCTATAATGGTTCGTGGAAATGAGAATCTGACGCAAGCAAATTTATTCACCGGAAGTCTTTCTCTTACATACTATGAAATGCAAATAATTCAATGAAATTCGGCGCCTCCCTATCTCACACTCTGTGACCCCCCTCACCCCCCGCGAGGGGGCACCCGCCGCTTTGAGGACGGCTGCTCTAGATCATCAGTATAAATTGTAAATACACTCCTGGAAATGGAAAAAAGAACACATTGACACCGGTGTGTCAGACCCACCATACTTGCTCCGGACACTGCGAGAGGGCTGTACAAGCAATGATCACACGCACGGCACAGCGGACACACCAGGAACCGCGGTGTTGGCCGTCGAATGGCGCTAGCTGCGCAGCATTTGTGCACCGCCGCCGTCAGTGTCAGCCAGTTTGCCGTGGCATACGGAGCTCCATCGCAGTCTTTAACACTGGTAGCATGCCGCGACAGCGTGGACGTGAACCGTATGTGCAGTTGACGGACTTTGAGCGAGGGCGTACAGTGGGCATGCGGGAGGCCGGGTGGACGTACCGCCGAATTGCTCAACACGTGGGGCGTGAGGTCTCCACAGTACATCGATGTTGTCGCCAGTGGTCGGCGGAAGGTGCACGTGCCCGTCGACCTGGGACCGGACCGCAGCGACGCACGGATGCACGCCAAGACCGTAGGATCCTACGCAGTGCCGTAGGGGACCGCACCGCCACTTCCCAGCAAATTAGGGACACTGTTGCTCCTGGGGTATCGGCGAGGACCATTCGCAACCGTCTCCATGAAACTGGGCTACGGTCCCGCACACCGTTAGGCCGTCTTCCGCTCACGCCCCAACATCGTGCAGCCCGCCTCCAGTGGTGTCGCGACAGGCGTGAATGGAGGGACGAATGGAGACGTGTCGTCTTCAGCGATGAGAGTCGCTTCTGCCTTGGTGCCAATGATGGTCGTATGCGTGTTTGGCGCCGTGCAGGTGAGCGCCACAATCAGGACTGCATACGACCGAGGCACACAGGGCCAACACCCGGCATCATGGTGGGGGAGCGATCTCCTACACTGGCCGTACACCACTGGTGATCGTCGAGGGGACACTGAATAGTGCACAGTACTTCCAAACCGTCATCGAACCCATCGTTCTACCATTCCTAGACCGGCAAGGGAACTTGCTGTTCCAACAGGACAATGCACGTCCGCATGTATCCCGTGCCACCCAACGTGCTCTAGAAGGTGTAAGTCAACTACCCTGGCCAGCAAGATCTCCGGATCTGTCCCCCATTGAGCATGTTTGGGACTGGATGAAGCGTCGTCTCACGCGGTCTGCACGTCCAGCACGAACGCTGGTCCAACTGAGGCGCCAGGTGGAAATGGCATGGCAAGCCGTTCCACAGGACTACATCCAGCATCTCTACGATCGTCTCCATGGGAGAATAGCAGCCTGCATTGCTGCGAAAGGTGGATATACACTGTACTAGTGCCGACATTGTGCATGCTCCGTTGCCTGTGTCTATGTGCCTGTGGTTCTGTCAGTGTGATCATGTGATGTATCTGACCCCAGGAATGTGTCAATAAAGTTTCCCCTTCCTGGGACAATGAATTCACGGTGTTCTTATTTCAATTTCCAGGAGTGTAGTAGCGGCCCTATAACACTCCCTTGGAGTACGCAGCAAATTACCTTCTCATTTTCGTTCCGTTAATAACGAAGTGTTGAGTCCTATCTAGAAAGAAGTCCTGCATCCAATCTCAAAT
Source organism: Schistocerca nitens (assembly GCF_023898315.1). Classification (NCBI taxonomy): domain Eukaryota; kingdom Metazoa; phylum Arthropoda; class Insecta; order Orthoptera; family Acrididae; genus Schistocerca; species Schistocerca nitens. The sequence continues at coordinate 422,263,193 of NC_064619.1, read as the reverse complement.
TTCGTCCAGTACTCGGTAAGGTCGTATTTGGTTCACTAAACGACGCCTTGAAACGAAGTGAGCTTGACAAAATTAGAGAAATTTAAGCTTACACAGAGGAGTATCCACAGCCTTTCTGTCATTGTCAAAAAGGAATAGGAAGAGGGTAATGCTTCTGGCACACTACGTATTACCTGTTGTACATGGTGCAAAGGATTTCAGATAACAGATTCAGATGTAGACAGTATGACACACTGTTGTAACCAGTTCATCTGTTGGGCCAATCTTCATTTTGGTCCGCCAACGTTTCTCTTTCCGCTTGGGTGGTTATGATGTGTTGTTTTAAATAATATTTCATTCAACATGTGCTCTACGATCCTTCCTTTTAAATTACAAAGGTTTAGCTACCGTCTCATACACTATGTGATCAAAAATATCCGGACACACCCAAAAACATACGTTTTTCATATTAGATGCATTGCGCTGCCACCTACTGCCAGGTACTCCATATCTGCGCCCTCAGTAGTCATTAGACATCATGAGAGAGCTGAATGGGAACCTCCGTGGAACTCACGGACTTCGAACGTGGTCAGGTGATTGGGTGTCAATTGAGTTATACATCAGTACGCAAGATTTGGCTCTGAGCACTCAACTGCTGTGGTCATAAGTCCCCTAGAACTTAGAACTACTTTAACCTAACTAACCTAAGGACATCACACACATCCATGCCCGAAGCAGGATTCGAACCTGCAACCGTAGCAGTCGCACGGTTCCGGACTGCGCGCCTAGAACCGCGAGACCACCGCGGCCGGCTACGCAAGATTTCCACACTCCAAAACATCCCTATGTCCACTGTTTCCGATGTGGATAGTGACGTGGAAACGTGAAGGGACACTTACAGCATAAAAGCGTACAGTCCACGTCTGTTGACTGACAAGAGACCGCAGACAGTTGAAGGAGGTCGTAATGTGTAATAGGCATTTATTTATCTATCCAGACCATTCGTCCGCAGCTCGTGGTCGTGCGCGGTAGCGTTCTCGCTTCCCACACCCGGGTTCCCGGGTTCGATTCCCGGCGGGGTCAGGGATTTTCTCTGCCTCGTGATGACTGGGTGTTGTGTGCTGTCCTTAGGTTAGTTAGGTTTAAGTAGTTCTAAGTTCTAGGGGACTGATGACCATAGATGTTAAGTCCCATAGTGCTCAGAGCCATTTGAACCATTTGAACCAGACCATTCATTATACAGGAATTCCAAACTATAAAACATATCTGCAAATCTTTTTACTGATTTGCTGAATCTAATGTTAATATCAGATCCTTTGGGTATGTACCTACACACATACTTCGCTCTGGGGGGAAAAAAAGCAAAGAAAAAAAACACACAGTGACTACTCAGTTCCATAACACTGTTAGTATGTCGCTGTTGGTTTTCTGGCTTTTGATTTGTGAATAGTGTGGTCTGCACTCTGCTAAGCAGATGACTTTGAATACACACAAACATAAAACAAACAAATAGCTTGAACTATCACATCGAGCATATTCATGTCACAATGTACTGCCATCACAAGCATCTTCGAAATTAACATGCCGTGTTGTTGTTGTTGTTGTTGTGGTCTTCAGTCCTGAGACTGGTTTGATGCAGCTCTCCATGCTACTCTATCCTGTGCAAGCTTCTTCATCTCCCAGTACCTACTGCAACCTACATCCTTCTGAATCTGCTTAGTGTATTGATCTCTTGGTCTCCCTCTACGATTTTTACCCTCCACGCTGCCCTCCAATGCTAAATTTGTGATCCCTTGATGCCTCAAAACATGTCCTACCAACCGATCCCTTCTTCTAGTCAAGTTGTGCCACAAACTTCTCTTCTCCCCAATCCTATTCAATACCTCCTCATTAGTTACGTGATCTACCCACCTTATCTTCAGCATTCTTCTGTAGCACCACATTTCGAAAGCTTCTATTCTCTTCTTGTCCAAACTGGTTATCGTCCATGTTTCACATCCATACATGGCTACACTCCATACAAATACTTTCAGAAACGACTTCCTGACAAATCTATACTCGATGTTAACAAATTTCTCTTCTTCAGAAACGATTTCCTTGCCATTGCCAGTCTACATTTTATATCCTCTCTACTTCGACCATCATCAGTTATTTTACTCCCTAAATAGCAAAACTCCTTTACTACTTTAAGTGTCTCATTTCCTAATCTAATCCTCTCAGCATCACCCGATTTAATTTGACTACATTCCATTATCGTCGTTTTGCTTTTGTTGATGTTCATCTTATATCCTCCTTTCAAGACACTGTCCATTCCGTTCAACAGCTCTTCCAAGTCTTTTGCTGTCTCTGACAGAATTACAATGTCATCGGCGAACCTCAAAGTTTTTACTTCTCCTCCATGAATTTTAATACCTACTCCGAATTTTTCTTTTGTTTCCTTTACTGCTTGCTCAATATACAGATTGAATAACATCGGGGAGAGGCTACAACTCTGTCTTACTCCTTTCCCAACCACTGCTTCCCTTTCATGCCCCCCGACTCTTATAACTGCCATCTGGTTTCTGTACAAATTGTAAATAGCCTTTCGCTCCCTGTATTTTACCCCTGCCACCTTCAGAATTTGAAAGAGAGTATTCCAGTTAACGTTGTCAAAAGCTTTCTCTAAGTCTACAAATGCTAGAAACGTAGGTTTGCCTTTTCTTAATCTTTCTTCTAAGATAAGTCGTAAGGTTAGTATTGCCTCACGTGTTCCAACATTTCTACGGAATCCAAACTGATCTTCCCCGAGGTCCGCTTCTACCAGTTTTTCCATTCGTCTGTAAAGAATTCGCGTTAGTATTTTGCAGCTGTGACTTATTAAACTGATAGTTCGGTAATTTTCACATCTGTCAACACCTGCTTTCTTTGGTATTGGAATTATTATATTCTTCTTGAAGTCTGTGGGTATTTCGCCTGTCTCATACATCTTGCTCACCAGATGGTAGAGTTTTGTCATGACTGGCTCTCCCAAGGCCATCAGTAGTTCTAATGGAATGTTGTCTACTCCCGGGGCCTTGTTTCGAATCAGGTCTTTCAGTGCTCTGTCAAACTCTTCACGCAGTATCTTATCTCCCATTTCATCTTCATCTATATCCTCTTCCATTTCCATAATATTGTCCTCAAGAACATCGCCCTTGTATAAACCCTCTATATACTCCTTCCACCTTTCTGCCTTCCCTTCTTTGCTTAGAACTGGGTTGCCATCTGAGCTCTTGATATTCATACAAGTGGTTCTCTCCTCTCCAAAGGTCTCTTTAATTTTCCTGTAGGCAGTATCTATCTTACCGCTAGTGAGACAAGCCTCTACATCCTTACATTTGTCCTCTAGCCATCCCTGCTTAGCGATTTTGCACTTTCTGTCGATCTCATTTTTGAGACGTTTGTATTCCCTTTTGCCTGCTTCATTTACTGCATTTTTATATTTTCTCCTTTCATCAATTAAATTCAATATTTCTTCTGTTACCCAAGGATTTCTATTAGCCCTCGTCTTTTTACCTACTTGATCCTCTGCTGCCTTCACTACTTCATCCCTCAGAGCTACCCATTCTTCTTCTACTGTATTTCTTTCCCCCATTCCTGTCAATTGTTCCCTTATGCTCTCCCTGAAACTCTGTACAACCTCTGGTTCTTTCAGTTTATCCAGGTCCCATCTCCTTAAATTCCCACCTTTTTGCAGTTTCTTCAGTTTCAATCTGCAGTTCATAACCAATAGATTGTGGTCAGAATCCACATCTGCCCCTGGAAATGTCTTACAATTTAAAGCCTGGTTCCTAAATCTCTGTCTTGCCATTATATAATCTATCTGATACCTATTAGTATCTCCAGGATTCTTCCAGGTATACAACCTTCTTTTATGATTCTTGAACCAAGTGTTAGCTACGATTAAGTTATGCTCTGTGCAAAATTCTACAAGGCGGCTTCCTCTTTCATTTCTTCCCCCCAATCCATATTCACCTACTATGTTTCCTTCTCTCCCTGTTCCTACTGACGAATTCCAGTCACCCATGACTATTAAATTTTCGTCTCCCTTCACTACCTGAATAATTTCTTTTATCTCGTCATACATTTCATCAATTTCTTCATCATCTGCAGAGCTAGTTGGCATCTAAACTTGTACTACTGTAGTAGGCATGGGCTTTGTGTCTATCTTGGCCACAATAATGCGTTCACTATGCTGTTTGTAGTAGCTAACCCGCACCTATTTTTTTATACCGTAAGAACATCAAATAGGTGTAATGCAGGAGTAAGTTTAATAATGAATAAAAAAATAGGACTGATACTAAAATGTAGACTTTCACGGCCGGAGATGTCATGTCCATTATAATTATCCGGGCTGTTATGCCGTGGTCGGTTGATGAATTCGGTGTCAATTCCCAACGTTTCGTCCCCGTCTGCGGGAGACATCTTCAAGGGCCTCTGTAGCTCGATGGAAGGTCCAACATACCCACTGGCTCGCTACTGATTGCCGCTAAATTTCGTGTCCGCGCGCTCCCGCGCCGCAGCGTGACGTCACTTGTTTTGATAACGTCAGTGCAATTGGCCGCTGTCCGCTGCCGTCGATCGCCATTGCCATCACCCAGTAGTGGACGGGTGGTACACATCTTCTTTAACACCGGCATCCATATACCATTTAATTTCACGCCCTCCTCCTATAGACTGAAATTATTAGGGTGTTTAGCGATTTAGATTGCCTCCCTGTAGAGCCTTTCGTAATATTCGCTTGTGGCCGCTAGTACTTGCGTCTCCTCGAAATGAATATGGTGGTTCCCTGGATGGAAAGCATGATGTCTCTCGCAGACGGGGACGAAACGTTGGGAATTGACACAGAATTCATCAACAGACCACGGCATAACAGCCCAAATAATTATAATGGGCATAAAAATAGGACTGCAGGTAAGTTACTACAACAGCATAGCGAACGCATTATTGTAGGCAAGATAGACATGAAGACCACACCTACACAGTAACACAAGTTTATATGCCAACTAGCTCCGCAGATAACGAAGAGATTAAAAAATGTATAATGAGATAAAAGAAATTATTGAGATAGTGAAGGGAGACGAAAATTTAATAGCCATGGGGGACTGGAATTCAAAGTAGGAAGAGGAAGAGAAGGAAAAGTAGTAGGTAAATATAGAATGGGGATAATGAATGAAAGAGGAAGCCGCTTGGTACAATTTTGTACAGACCTTAACTTAATCATAGCTAACACCGACCACAATCTATTGGTTATGGACTGTAGATTAAAACTGAAGAAATTGCAAAGAGGTGGCAATTTAAGGAGAAGGGACCTGGATAAACTGAAAGAATGAGAGATTGTAGAGAGTTTCAGAGAGACCATTAGGGAACGATTGACAAGAACGGGGGAAAGAAATACAGTAGAAGAAGAATGGGTAGCTTTGATTAAAGGAGAAAATACAAAAAATGCAGTAAATGAAGTAGGCAAAAAGGAATACAAACGTCTCAATACTGAGATCAACAAGAAGTGCAAAATGGCTAAGCAGGGGTGGCTAGAGGGCAAATTAAGGATGTAGAGGCATATATCACTAGGGGTAAAATAGATACTGCCTACAGGAAAATTAAAGAGACCTTTGGAGAAAAGAGAACCACTTGTATGAATATCAAGAGTTCAGATGGAAACCCAGTTCTAAACAAAGAAGAGAAAGCAGAAAGGTGGAAGGAGTATATAGAGGGTTTATACAAGGGCTATATACTTAAGGACAATATTTTGGAAATGGAAGAGGACGTAGATGAAGATGAAATGGGACACATGATACTGAATGAAGAATTTGACTTAGCACTGAAAGACCTAAGTCGAAACAAGGCCCTGGGAGTAGACAACATTCCATTAGAACTACTGACAGCCTTGGGAGACCCAGCCCTGAAAAAACTCTACTATCTGGTGAGCAAGATGGATGAGACAGGCAAAGTACCCTCAGACTCCAAGGAGAATATAATAATTCCAATCCCAAAGAAAGCAGATGTTGATAGGTGTGAAAATTACCGAGCTATCAATTTAATAAGTGACAGCTGCAAAATACTAACGCGAATTCTTTACAGACAAATGGAAAAACTGGTAGAAGCCGACCACAGGGAAGATCAGTTTGGATTCCGTAGAAATGTTGCAACTCGTGCGGCCATACTGATCCTACGACTTATCTTAGAAGAGAAATTAAGGCAAGGCAAACCTACGATTCTAGCACTTGTAGACTAAGGGAGAGCTTTTCACAAGGTTGACTGGAATACTCTCTTTCAAGTCAGGCAGCAGTAGCCGACCGAGACAGACGCAGCAAGTAACCGCTTTTGTTGTCATTTACGAGTTCCTAACCAGGAGAGAATTTCATTATATCATCTGTGTGCTTTAATAGTTTAGTTTCTTGAGTTCCTGCGAGTAAATTTAATATCTAATAGTCACAGTTCTCGCGTTTTCGTTTGCGTCGGAAAGCAAACCGATTTTGTGACTTATTACAAGTTCCTAATCAGGGGAGAATTATTTAATTATTTAGTTTCACCTGAGTGCTTCGATAGTTAGGTGTTTGAATATCTGCGTATTATTACATACAGTTCCTGCGAATCAGGGTCTACAGTAGAGTTGCATAGCACGTGCCGATAGTCCATTTATCTATATAGTTTAGTTTTCCGCAGTCTTTAGTTTGGACAGGGAATGCGATTGTTGTGTGCGGATGCGAGCCGAGTTGGTGACACTTCGCTCTCAGCTTCAGGCTACAGTGAATGGGCACCACCGTTGTGGGCCGGCCATGGGGATCCAACGGACGTTCAGCACGTTCGAGTCCTTCGATCGGTCCTCACCGGTGGCCAACCCAATTGCTGTTCGCACTGAGGTTGACCCCTCACCTGTGGTCGAGTGGGAGATCGCCCCGGTGCATAGCAGGCGGTAAAAGACTTCCCAGGCGACCGTACATAAGGCCTCCCTGGTCTGTCTGACAAACAGGTTCCAGGTCCTGTCTGTGGCTGACACTGTAGCTGAGCCAAATGCTGTCGCCTGTCCTGTTTCAGAGGACACCACTCAGCCTGCAAGATTCGGGCAATCACAGAGGGTGGGATTATTGGTAGTTGGGAGCTCCAACGTTAGGCGCGTTGTGGGGCCCCTTAGGGACATGGCTCCCAAGAAGGGAAAGAAAACCAATGTGCACTCCGTGTACATACCGGGTGGAGTCATTCCAGATGTGGAAAGGGTCCTCCCGGATGCCTTGAAGAGCACAAGGTGCAGTCAACTGCAGGTGGTTGCTCACGTCGGTACCAATAATGTGTGTCACTTTGGATCAGAAGAGATTCTCTCCGGTTTCGAGCGGCTAACAGAAGTAGTAAAGGCTGCCAGTCATGCTTGCAAGATGAAAGCAGAGCTGACCATTTGCAGCATAGTTGACAGGACCGATTGCGGACCTCTGGTATAGAGCCGAGTTGAGGGTCTGAATCAGAGGCTCAGACGGTTCTGCGACCGTGTAGGCTGCAGATTCCTCGACTTGCGCCAAAGGGTGGTTGGGTTTCGGGTTCTGCTGAAAAGGTCAGGTGTCGACTATACGCAGGAGGTGGCTACACGGGTAGCAGGGGCTGTGTGGCGTGGACTGGGCGGCTTTTAGGTTAGAGGGCCTCGGGAAACCACAAGAAGGGCTTCAGTCACAAAGGGTGCATGCTGAACACAGGAGGAACGTAGGTACAGGAACCATTGGTATAACAGTTGTAAATTGCCGTAGCTGTGTTGGGAAAGTACCAGAGCTCCAAGCACAAATAGAAATCACTGACGCTCAAATCGTTATAGGCACTGAAAGCTGGCTAAAGGCGGAGATAAGCTTAGCCGAAATTTTTGCGAAGTATCTAACGGTGTTCCGAAAGGATAGGCTAAACACGGTTGGCAGTGTTGTGTTTGTTGCTGTTAAACGCGCGTTTACATTGAGCATTCAGATTTTGAAATGTTGTTGAATATTATAGGACTAGTTGTTTCAAAGAAAGTCACAAATAACAGAAAAGCAATCCCTGTGAACCAAAGACTTGCTGTTACTCTTCGTTTTCTGGCATCAGGAGACTCCTATCAAAGCCAGTCATATCTCAAATAGTTCCATATCATCCAGGAAACGTAGATATTTAAATCCAAAACACTTCGTTTCGTAAATTGTGTCAGTACCACATCCAGATTTTTTACTTTCCTCTATTTTGCTTTTCTCTGGCCGGTACTGAGACAAGAGAGATTTAATTTTTTTGTCCATGTCACTGCTGCTGGTGCCAAGCGCCGCAGCAACTTCTTGTAATGAATCATGTTTGATTTTAGTATTTTTGTAACCTGCGCAACGTATATTCCACAGACACTCCGCTACCTCATAAGTGGCATCAGCTGGAAAATTTTGTCTCGTGACCACTCCATTTCAAATAAAAATGAAGGGACATAAAATAAAAGCACCACTACACTCCAGAAAAACGAACACCAAAACACTCACTTAGAGCAAACGAACACTAGCGCTGCGTAGCGGAATTTAGTGGTAGCAGACCACGAACAATGTTTCTTTGATCTTTACCGACGCAGTCGTGGAACATTGATTTTGTGTTGCGAACATGTTGCCAACATGTTACGAACATCGGTAGTGTGGTGTCACCGCCAGACACCACACTTGCTAGGTGGTAGCTTTAAATCGGCCGCGGTCCATTAGTACATGTCGGACCCGCGTGTCGCCACTGTCAGTAATTGCAGACCGAGCGCCGCCACACGGCAGGTCTAGAGAGACTTCCTAGCACTCGCCCCAGTTGTACAGCCGACGTTGCTAAGAAAGGTTCACTGAGAATTGCGCTCTCATTTGCCGAGACGATAGTTAGCATAGCCTTCAGCTAAGTCAATTGCTACGACCTAGCAAGGCGCCATTTCTCCTTTGCTATGTATCTAATGAAGCATGTACAGTAACAAGACCAATGTTCACCAATTATGGATTAAAGTTAAGTATTCCAGAAGCTACGTACTTTTCTTTATAGCATTCATTAAGTATCCTGTTTCAGACCTCACGCCATCCTGCGTGAGCTTATAGCGTGCATTTCGGCTTCCTCAAACAACACGGTGTTGGCACTTCTGCCGACACATCAGGTAGTCCATTGCCAGCCACGAACAATGTTGTGAACAATGTTGCGAACTCAGTGTAAACGCGCCTTTAGAAGTAGTTTAACTTGCCGGGAAATTGAAGTAGATACTTCCTGTGAGTTAGTATGACAGAGGTTATTGTTTGCAACCGGTATAGAATAATAGTAGGATCCTTTTACCGACCTCCCAATTCAGGTTCAAAGAACTTAAGTTTGATTTCAAACACGTACCCGACTCATACGATAATAGCTGGCGGCAGTGTGCGATTTGCTTGGGAGGATTTCCCCCTCTCTGCATCAGACCATCCCCTCCTCTGGTTTTAGTTTACGCATCCCAACCTGGGATGTTTATTTCCCACGCACTGGAGTAAACCTTTACATATAATTTAAATTTGTGGAGCCGAACACTGAAAGTTTTTAATAAGTCTTACTATTAATATGTTTCAGTTTTCTATCATCAGAATAAGTACAACTTTCCACAAATGTGCCTCTACTTTTTGAATTGCCCTTGTATATCTGTACCCTATGTAGATATTTTTGTAAACGAGCTTTACCTATAATGTACTTTTAAAGATATAACAAGGGATGGCTTTTCTGATAGTGCATATGCGTCAATAGTGAGTTTCGGCATTAACATCTATTTATAAATAGCTGTTTAACCATGCGTAATGCCACGGTCCAATCTAGTAACATATGTAATTCTACTAACCCCCTAAGACATCCCCCCAACTGGTAAAAGCACAAGTCGCACCCTGGCTGGCGGTGACTTTAAATTACCCTCGATATGTTGGCGAAAATGCATGTTTAATTCTGGAGGTACGCATAAAATATCATCCGAAATTGTGCTAAACCCATTCTCTGAAAATTATTGCGAACAGTTAGTTCATGAGCCCACGCGAATAGTAAACGATTGTGAAAACACACTTGACCTCTTAGCAACAAATAATCCTGAGTTAATAACAAGCATCAAAACTGATATAGAGATTAGCGCACACAGGGTTGTCGTGGCGAGACTGAATACTGTAATCCCCAAATCCTTCGAAAATAAGCGAAAAATATACCTATTCAAAAAATCAGATAAAAATTCACTTGACGCCTTCCTTAGTGACAATCTCCACTCATTCCAAATTAATAACATAAGTGTAGACCAGATGTGGCTTGAATTCAAACAAATAGTATCGGCAGCAATTGAGAGTTTCATACCAAATAAATTAACAAACGACGGAGCTGATACTCCTTGGCACACAAAACGGGTTAGAACACTGTTGCAGAAACAGTGAAACAAACGTGCCAAATTTAAACCGACGCAAAATCCACAAGATTGGCGATCTTTTACATAAGCTCGAAATTTAGCGCTGACTTCAATGCGAGATGCTTGTAACAGTTTCCGCGACGAAACTTTGTCTTGAAACCTGGCAGAAAATCCAAAGAGATTCTGGTCTTATGTGAAGTATGTTAGCGGCAAAAAACAATCAATGCCTTCTCTGCGCGATAGCAATGGAGATACTATTGAAGACAGCCCTTCCAATGCAGAGTTACTAAACACAGCCTTCCGAAATGCCTTCACAAAAGATGACGAAGTAAATATTCCAGAATTGGAATCGAGAACAGCTGCCAACATGAGTAACGTAGAAGTAAATATTCTCGAAGTAGTGAAGCAACTTAAATCACTTAATAAAAGCAACTCTTGTGGTCCAGACTGTATACCAGTTAGGTTCCTTTAAGAGTATGCTGATGCGTTAGCTCCATACTTAACAATCACATACAACCGATCGCTCGACGAAAGATCCGTACCCAAAGACTGGAAAGTTGCACAGGTCACACCAATATTCAAGAAAGGTAGTAGAGTAGTCCACTAAATTACAGGCCCATATCGTTAACGTAGATATGCAGCAGGATTTTGGAACATATATTGTGTTCAAACATTATTAATTACCTCAAAGGAAACTGTCTATTGAACACAGTCACCAATTTAGTATTGGAGGGAAGCGTGGAGGGTAAAAATCGGAGAGGGAGATGAAGGAATTAATACACTAAGCAGATTGAGAAGGATGTAGGTTGCCGTAGGTACTTGGAGATGAAGAAATTTGCACAGGAAAAAACAGAATGGAGAGCTGCATCAAACCAGTCTCTGGACTGAAGACCACAATAACAATAACATTCTACAGCCCTTTTCCCCCTGGATAATATGTAATTACACACACGCCTTTCATTAGTTAATTATCCAAGAGTATATGGTCTTATTATTTCTCCCTGGATAATATGTAATTACACATACACCTTTCATTAGTTAATTATCCACGAGGGTATGGTCTGATTATGTATTTTGTGAGAGGAAAAGCTTCATCCGCAGGAAAACAATAATAAAATGTGCAGTCTTCTTCCGACCAAGGTTGCAAGTTTCGTCTAATAGTCTCCTATCAGTCTTTTCCTATCAATCTTCTACAAGACCATGGACTGGAATTATGAATTTTGTTCCAGACTTAGCTGCAATTTTAACTCTGATTTGCTTTCCGTCGAAGCAACCATTACTGTTCGTTAGATTCCACAGTTCCAGTAATGACCAGCTGCTTTCCTCCAGAATTATTGAATTGGCGATGGTAAATATTCAGGCTGCACATGTTCTCATATTGCCTTTGACGTTTCAGCCACAATTATACGGATAGTAGTGTGACCTCAGAAAAAATGAAAAGGAGACTGGGATACATGTTCAGCTCTTTACACCTCTGAAGTCTGAGTTCACACGAATATAATGTTTATGGAACATCACATACACGGTCAAGTTTTGAGAAACTTTTATTGTTGACATATGGCATCTTCCTTTTTCTGACACAATCTAGGAAATAGGCAAACTCAATTACAATTTTGTCAGACCCTGACACAAGTTTTCTTTAACATGCGACTAACGACACGACTGGTAAGGTAAATACGAAAATTCGAAACAATGTGCTGAAATGTAGCTGCCGTGACTGATGGATGGTTGAAAACCGGGAAACATGTCTAATGTACTCATTGTTGGTATAAAGATAAATATCTCATTTGTTAATTATTTTATATGTACACAACAAATGAACTGAATGACCGATAAGCATGATGCATCAGTGTCAGCGTGCAATATAATTTCTTACAAAGTGTGACATACTACTCTCATGCTAGTTTTTTGAACAAGCAGCAACAATGGCATTGATTATTTTGCGTCACATGAATTACCCCACTTCATCGCCTTAACCAATCATGTCACTAGAACGAGTAATACTTACATTAATAAAAAAAAAAGAACATTACACAAACTACTTTCAGTAAGCTACTGAACTCTGGTGTAAAGCGCATTGCTGGCTAGTGTGAAGAAGGGTCAGCAGTAGCAGATTAGTTAGTTTTCTTTAGGAAAAATTTACAGAAACAACGACAGAAAAAAACAATCACGATAGCATAATCAAATTAACAACATTGTACATGTAAAGAGAAATCCATATCACAACTCATATTCCGCATTATGGAACGCCTCAGATGTTGCTGTCTTGCCAAAGCAGTTTATCGTCTCATTTACAAAGTTTTGTGAATAAAACTGTTAGTGCAGACAAGAAAAACTGAAACATACAATACATAGCTCACTCTACCACTGGATCTGCAATTTGTCTATCTCTGGTCTACAATGGCTCTCTTTCCAGCGTTACAAAAAATTTCTATATGCTAGCAACATATCGTACACAGTAATATACGACCTAAAATGGACCAAATGTGATCTGGGCGGGGCTATACTTTCCACTATAAACTTTTGAAATATCAGAGGTAGGATACTGAATTTGGGAGTACCATATCACGTAAACGCAATAATGAAAAGTAAGCCAGTTCATTAGGAAGCTGTAGTGTGAGGTTATAAGGTGTGTAAGAATTAAAAAAAATTATCGAATAGAGTCCTCAAAATCGAATGAGAGTCTCTGCATCGCACAGGAATTCCGAAATAGTGCGTTTTAATTTCTTATCTTAAAAGTAAGATTTACTGAGAAAATAATTACGGATAGGCGTAGTTATATTTCATTTACATAAAAAATTAATTACGTAAAAGCGAATGGCTTCCGCTCTCTGCGTCAGGATGCACGGTACGCATGTGCAAGATATACACTCCTGGAAATTGAAATAAGAACACCGTGAATTCATTGTCCCAGGAAGGGGAAACTTTATTGACACATTCCTGGGGTCAGATACATCACATGATCACACTGACAGAACCACAGGCACATAGACACAGGCAACGGAGCATGCACAATGTCGGCACTAGTACAGTGTATATCCACCTTTCGCAGCAATGCAGGCTGCTATTCTCCCATGGAGACGATCGTAGAGATGCTGGATGTAGTCCTGTGGAACGGCTTGCCATGCCATTTCCACCTGGCGCCTCAGTTGGACCAGCGTTCGTGCTGGACGTGCAGACCGCGTGAGACGACGCTTCATCCAGTCCCAAACATGCTCAATGGGGGACAGATCCGGAGATCTTGCTGGCCAGGGTAGTTGACTTACACCTTCTAGAGCACGTTGGGTGGCACGGGATACATGCGGACGTGCATTGTCCTGTTGGAACAGCAAGTTCCCTTGCCGGTCTAGGAATGGTAGAACGATGGGTTCGATGACGGTTTGGATGTACCGTGCACTATTCAGTGTCCCCTCGACGATCACCAGTGGTGTACGGCCAGTGTAGGAGATCGCTCCCCCACCATGATGCCGGGTGTTGGCCCTGTGTGCCTCGGTCGTATGCAGTCCTGATTGTGGCACTCACCTGCACGGCGCCAAACACGCATACGACTATCATTGGCACCAAGGCAGAAGCGACTCTCATCGCTGAAGACGACACGTCTCCATTCGTCCCTCCATTCACGCCTGTCGCGACACCACTGGAGGCGGGCTGCACGATGTTGGGGCGTGAGCGGAAGACGGCCTAACGGTGTGCGGGACCGTAGCCCAGCTTCATGGAGACGGTTGCGAATGGTCCTCGCCGATACCCCAGGAGCAACAGTGCCCCTAATTTGCTGGGAAGTGGCGGTGCGGTCCCCTACGGCACTGCGTAGGATCCTACGGTCTTGGCGTGCATCCGTGCGTCGCTGCGGTCCGGTCCCAGGTCGACGGGCACGTGCACCTTCCGCCGACCACTGGCGACAACATCGATGTACTGTGGAGACCTCACGCCCCACGTGTTGAGCAATTCGGCGGTACGTCCACCCGGCCTCCCGCATGCCCACTATACGCCCTCGCTCAAAGTCCGTCAACTGCACATACGGTTCACGTCCACGCTGTCGCGGCATGCTACCAGTGTTAAAGACTGCGATGGAGCTCCGTATGCCACGGCAAACTGGCTGACACTGACGGCGGCGGTGCACAAATGCTGCGCAGCTAGCGCCATTCGACGGCCAACACCGCGGTTCCTGGTGTGTCAGCTGTGCCGTGCGTGTGATCATTGCTTGTACAGCCCTCTCGCAGTGTCCGGAGCAAGTATGGTGGGTCTGACACACCGGTGTCAATGTGTTCTTTTTTCCATTTCCAGGAGTGTAGTTTTGCGCCTCGAATACGCGGAGCTCGTACGACGAAGATTTGGTAGGTTTGGTCGGCTGGTCGAAGTGATCTGGAAATAAAAGACGGCAGAGGAAAAGTATGGTGCGAAGATTTGTTGATCACTATGTTTACTTGACGTTCCCATAATCGACCAATGTTGCAATACTGTCTCTGGTTGGTCATATAAACACTCCTCAAAAACGATTCTAAAAATCCGTTTCCACATGCCGATTTTAGCTCTCATATAAACCCACAGCCATGTTTCAAACGTGATAGGGTTGTCAAGTTACGTCATGTTTTCCAACATCCGGCTAATGCGGACGGAGTTACTCATTGTGCAATGAAAGAGAAGCAGGAACATTACACTCAGCATGAAGCTGTCTACCTCAATATTTAAGCGAAGAAAAATAGCGATTGTGCTGACTAAATCAGAAACTGGAACTGTTTTCCAGGCGGAATATTTGTTGAATTGGGCTAGAAAATCCGCTTCAGACCTTAACAAGTACCGACAGCGAAAAACTATTTACGAAATTAGGTTTCCGTCTTTAGGAAGAATTTCTAAGAATGGAGAAATACATCTGACCCTCGTATCACTCGTTAACAGTATTCATTAAAAAGCAGGATACAAGCGCGAGAGAAGCTACAATACCTCACGAAAGTCTGACAGCAAAATAGCGACTTCCTCGCTAGTTGAAGTGACTATACCAAATATACTGTACGCATCTATACACAACTAAAATAGGTATTGACGTACAGGGTGGCCACAAAGTCCCGTTACCCTCTACAATTAACAACATAAACCCCTACACTTAAATAACAGGAATAACAGGTCTTTAGAGGTGTTATCTTGTAATATGAACCATTATTTGTCCGAAATATCCGTCTACTCACCGTCATTCTCATGGCAAAGGATTATACGCCGCCAGGGTCTGTGCGACATTTTGCGGAGCATTGTTGGTGTAACTTAAGTGACAGCTTGTCTCACAGCATCTTTCTGGCCGTCAGCGGTATCGTAAGACTTTTGTGATACGATATCCTCTATGAACACCAATAGCGAATATCACATGTGGCGAGGTCCGGGCTTCGAGGTGGCCAGGCAAGGAGTTCATAAAGGGTATCGTTTCACAGAACCGTTACCAGACCACTGACGACCTGAAAGATGCTGTGAGACAAACTTTCACTCTACTGACACCAGCAATGCTCCGAAAAATGTCGCACACCTGGCGGCGTAACATCCTTGACCATGAGAGTGACGGTGCACAGGCTGATACCTCGAATAAGTAATGGTTCATATCTCAAGAAAACTCCTCTAAAGAACTGTTGTTCGCGTTATTTATTTAAGTTTAAGGGTTTATATTGGTTATTATCGGAGGTAATAGGACTTTGTGGCCACCCAGTTCTTTAAAAACACCTACCTTCTTTCCCCTCCTATAGCTGGTCCTGGGAAAATTTATATTTTTAATAACGGCATGCCTGTCTCTGGCAGGGTCTACAGCTTTGTATTTTGCTACGAATAATGTATTCAACATTGCTCTGTGGCTTACCGTCATTGGCTTCGGATTTCATGCTCTTAAAACAAGGCAGTTTTTTATCTGCTCGACTAACATTCTCCAGTAATTTGCAATTGTTTTGTCTGACATCGCTCGATATAGCGTCGCTACAAAGATTGTCCTTACAGCTGATGTTTTGCCTGTACAATCCTGCAGAAGCTCAGTACACATACTCAAGCATGTGGTATGTTGGTATGCTTGTAAAACTGAAAATCGATCAAGGCTGAAGCAGCTATACAACTTGCTTAAACGTAACATCAGGAGTACAAGATTTCGCCTACGTTGTCAAATTTAAAAGCAGCATGGGATTAACGACCACCCTGGGAATAAGTTTACAACAATCCTATGCCTGATAGACGGGCAATAAGGCTGAATGCTGCAGATCGTCGTGTAGACAGTGTCTACGGACAACTAGACTGAACGATATGAATGATGGACACCATCGAACTGATCGGATCTTACGAGCACGGTGTACTACCAACACATTACGACAGGAAACTATGGAGCGACTGGCTATTGGCTTTGTTTTTAACATCTACCCATAGGGAAAGAATTATTGTCGTAAGCCTCCATGTAAGCTCTAATTTCTCAGATTTTCTCGTTGTGTTTATTTCGCCAAGACGCATTTGACACTGCTCCTGCATGCGAGTAATATTGACCTGAAAATGCCGGTGCGCACATAGATCGTCTGGCGCAAATGGTGATTACTCTTCGTATTTGCCTGTATACTACTACTTTTCTCTCTTCATATACACGGTGATGAAACACACTTTTCACACACCTTGTATGTATGTCTAGTGTGTAATGACGCTCATTTTGGCATAAAATAAAACGAAGTAAATAGGTTGCCAAAGGGCCGAAGACGAAACGATAGCTAGTTCGAATTTTATGCGTACTATGTACGATCGACACTGGGATGGGCATTGGCTAGAATCTGATGTAAAGGTTAACTTTGCACAGGTATTCAACTAAAAATCCCAAATTAGTCACAGTGCAACAACTTCCTAATGCGAGAAACGCATTACCTTCTTAATCAGAATGAGAGTCTGACAATTTCCTGCTCATCTGTATAATATACTAATTAAAGGAGCCGCCCGAGCTGTACTAATGAAATGCTAGAATGCGATCTAGATAATTTAATATTGTGTTAAAAATGTAGAAAGTAGCAGAAAAGTTACGTCACACCAATAAATTGGAAACAACAAAATGTGTGTTACTCGCGCAAACGAAGTTGACACACGGTGTGGTGGCTGATGGGAACGTAAATAGAAAATGCTTTCACGGTCGCTCCCATCAGCCACCGCGTCGAGTGTCAGCATGGATGGCGCGAATTGTCATTGTTTAATTCATCAAAATGTAGAATATCTTCGTCACTGCTATTTTCGTTGCAAAAAATCAAATATTGTGATAAATATTGTTTATCAACACCTAACAGAGAATATATTAAGTGGTTTACTTTACATTGCTACAGATCCGTACGTTGTCAAAATCGTGATGTGTAAATGTAACAATTAATGTACTTGAAACACGTACTAGTATGTAATACATGTAGGCCCGTATATCATGGTAACAAATTAAACAGCTTCTTCCGCTATCCTTTACTGAATTGCAAATCGAAACGTCAAGAACAGAATAATAACTGTCTTGAGCACACAAACCGGCGGAACCCAAAATTTTACTGAATGCTATAACATGTTAGAATATAGAGATAAATCTGGAAGATGAATGATAAAGTTTTTCAGTATTTGACCTATAAAAAAAATACAATAGAGTTCCCAATATTACAAGTATTATAAGAAAAACAGCATAGCAACTTGAAATTTTCAAACTATACTTGAGACACAAATTTCCAAAGAGAGGGGACTGAATAACAAAATTTTCCACAGTTTTGTTATTGCCGAAAAAAATAGGGCTTTACAAATCTATTTTCGATGGTTCTCGCTTGCCAGTGTCGTAGTATGGTGGACGCCAACAGAATTATTTAAGAATGACTTTTACCTTTTTCGGTGCTGCGATCAGGTTTGAATTTATGACAGTAAATGTTCTGTCTCTCTAATATCGAAATTTGAGCAATTTCTAAGCTACGAGACTCACCTATGTATTTGAATGATGTTCTGTATCCTCTGCTTGCACTAACATTTTCCAGTATCTGACAAGGCTGGCAAGCACAAAGCGTTCCATTCGCCTTCGGGGATTAATATAACGGTGTAGTTTTCCCTCTTGAACAACCATACGGCTACTACGCAACTTGCGATCTTGCCAAAAGGAGATACCTGGCTTCTTTAACTTCCACCACCAAAAACCAAGGTTCTAAAAGGGGCTTTCCAAGAGAGTGTTGGAACTATCATATCGAAAACTGACAAACTCCGCTATGCTTTTAACAGTTGATAAAAAATACGGATGCCATTGTTCGTAAGAAATGTTTTATAGCAGTGACCATAATACTTCGACTTAATTTTTTTACAAGGAAACCTCCCATTTAAGTACATTACAAACATATAGCTAGCTAGTTGATGTTCATGGAGTGAAACCTCTCAAAGTATTGCCAGTCACTCACTTTCAGCCGACTGTCAAAGCGTTGACAAATGGCGGTAGGCAGCACTGATTTCAAGGCTGTTACGTGTCATGCGAGATAGATTATTGTTGGCATTAAATGTTCACTGAACAGGCTTACGAGCTATTGTAATGATGAACTGAAAACTTTTTAAACTATATATAAAATAGCAACTTACTGCGCCTGAACTTCATTGTGAAGAGGCTGGTGATGACTTCAGTTTTCAGGAGTCGAGTTTGCTGGAAGTAATTAACGCGCGCAACGTGTTTTCTGGGACGTACCGGTACCGATATCAGATATTCGAGCTACAAGAGTTCCGTTTTTTTCGCGAAAGACACTGTCAGTTCCACCAGAGGGTAAACAAAAACAAGGTGCAGTCTGTTCTGTCAACACAACAATTAAAGATAGTTATTAAATATGGTTCTCTTCCCGTTCAGCAACTGTCACTGAATCTGTTTCACAGTTTCTATCTGATTGGTAGACAATACTTCTCTCGAAGTGCGGAACTCAGGCGTGCAACAAACAAAGATTGTTTTCACATTGTGTTAGCATGATACAGGTGACACCTATTGAGCAAAAAGTCAAATTTCCGATGTTGCTGGTGATATGGAAAATGATTTGTTTAAGGGTGCTCTTATTAACTTTTTGAAAAGACTTTCTGGGGAACATTAAAAGTATTTTGTTACACCAGTTATAGTTATTATAGATTCTTTTTTGTGTTATTTCCATCTCACTGTTTGTAGCCTTTCAAGGGAAATGCCATAAGTCGTCGCTATTGCTGATCAAGAAATGACAGGCAGCCTGACTTTCCAAGGAGAGATTGAGACGCGAATACAAAAGCAAAAATAACATACTTTCCCCTGTTACTGAAACGTGCCCGTAAATTAGGTCATTTATATAAGGTCAGTGTAAAACAGATCAAAAATAATTTGCTCTAAAATTACATTGCATACAGAATGGAAAACGTTCTAGTGGGAAAGGTTTTATACAGCGTTACAGTTTATCGAAACATTTTGAGTTTTGTATGTTGCAGCGTCTAGATACTGAAGACTGCAGAACCCAACCATACAACTGTACGCGAAAATTCCGACGTATTTCATATATTTAATCACAATGTAGAAAGTGAGTTGATGAGAAATTTAAATTACTTTCTTCATCAGTATGAAACAGAAGTATGAAACTATATGATCGACAAATCGCCCAGTGATACAATTTACAATCTTTCTTCCTACTGCCAGTATATTTTACATTAAATAAATGCTTACACAACGATGTAATTAGTGAAAATTTCATCAGACTCGTTTTGATCCAAGGCATGTAGCATCCAGGCAAACCCAGTGACATATCATAATGATCTCAGTTATCATCTATCCGTAAGTGCTTCAAAGCACAGTCCTCTGGCTAATAAAAAAAGCAGTTAATTCGTCGTCCAAAATGTGTTTCTGGCCTTACTTGCCCCATCTTCACTACTTCTGTCACCTGAAGTCTCTCTCTCTCTCTCTCTCTGAATTGGTTCCGAGTAGTAGGTGCTTTTAATTATTATCAGCTGTAATTATTGCTACCAGCTTTGTACAATTAACATATACATGACACAATATTTCTTGGTGCTATCTTATTTTTGAGGTGTATCATGATGTGTGTTGCTGGAACTGAAGTCTTCGTTTGGGATGGTTTTGTCAAAATGACGGTTTTCTGTGGAAAGGTCACAGATGTTGAGATCCAAAGTAATAGTTTAGGATGACACAGTTTGTGTTTGATGGGACTAGGGTGATATAAATGAATACTGGGTAGTTTGGTCTTCCAAAATTCCTGTATCAATTTTGCATGTTGTATAAGTGGTTTGCGCATTTAATTCGTCTGATTGTTTTGTATGTTTGTATCTTTATTTCTAAATAGTTCTACTAGTTATCTGGACTTTGGTTCCTATTCTAATTTTCTGAACCATAATGTGGAATTTAAGCCTCTAATACATTCTGTGGTTTTCCACCAGTGCATGTGTGCCAAGTTTGATTTCCCGATTCTTAAATTGTCACAGGATATGCATCCTTTTTCAGTGTATAGTTGTCTGCAGTGCTTTTATAAATATCTCTTAAGTACTGAAGACTGATTCGTGGTATTTTAGGTTTCTGGTATTTTTTCCAATTAGTTGAATTTTGATATATGAGGGATGTTGCTCTCATATGTCTTGTACAATTCAAGTTTGTTCTGTGTTTGGATACACAAATGTGTCATGTTTTACACTTTGAAGAATTTTAATCAAATTCAACATATACATTTTGAGTTACTTTTATTATTGTTTCTTTAGTTTTTGTTCATTTATAAAAAGCAATATATATTGTCAATATCTATCAAAAAGATAAATGGAGCCTTCTGTCTACACCATTCCTTTCTTTTAACACAGAGTGATTTGAAGGCACATCACCAATTTAATATCTGTTGAATCACTTGAAATGAAATCACTATGTGAAGGTAGAAACATGTTCTATCAGTTAGATTTTTGGGAACTTTTTCAGAGAGTTGTGACTCCAAGTAGTATCACAGGCATGCTGAATATTGGAATACTTTCAGTGTAATGTGCCTGTAGGTAAGCCTGGTATCCTTATGCCTCCAGAAATATTACATTATCAAGAGTGCAGTGATGTTATTTGTAGTCACACTATTGCAAGTAGTAAGGCAGCTCCTCAGATAACCACCCTTCAAGAATGTCTCTAGGTTCATTCCAATGCATTTAATATTAGCACCATTGCAGCAATTACAGCAGAAGCTTATACCTCCCCTTTTTTTGGGAGTGTTTTAAGTAGCCTTCATCTTGTCTCTGGGTTATGTGGTGTCACTTATCAGTACCACCCCACGGGTGTCAAAGTTGGCAGTGGAATTGCAAATTTCCTTGAGACGCTGACGGCAATTGTCTAGGATCTGGTGAACCCAATGGTGCACATCCTCTTAGACACACTTCCAGTGGCTTTGGACTATGAGCATCCTTTGCCACCGCAATATAGGACAGCTGGTGGCAGCTACACAGTACGTGATGGTACAAGGACACTGCTTAGCCATGGCCTGTGACACCATCATTCGTTCCTTAGTTCAGAGAGCCTCTTCTATGTTAACATAGAGTGCTGGACTCTATGTCTTCCTGCACTATTTGTAATGGGTCTTTGTATGCTTGAATAAATACAAGTTAAGAAAATCTGTGTATTTTGTTAATGTGTTTGCTACTAATTTCTGCTCCTGTCCAGCTTTTCTAGTGTCAGTTGCCGCACCACTCTGTAGCCCACATGTTCTTAATGTTGTGTATGAAGTCGTACACAATGGGTTATGGCTATCTCGTGTCAACCATATATTTACATACCAAAAATCCAGCTGCACTTATCGCTGTTGGAATATAAGTTCTAACCTTTTTCATATAACAACACCAGTTCTTGGTGATGATTATAGGAATATTCTCAAACTTTCACTGGCTGAAAACTTGGTGACATCTCTTATGCCCCCAAACTACCCCTACTGGGTTTGCACAGCTTTTCAGAAGTGAGGGAACAGTTGGTTAAGTCTAAAATCAATCCATATAAACTCTTCCCTTCCTCTCTCTCTCTCTCTCTCTCTCTCTCTCTCTCTCTGTCTCTCTCTAGATCTCATTGTTGTTATGCATTGTTCAAATACCTAGAGAGAATATGAGTTTCCCTGTAAATTGCCAGTGCTATTTCTTTGTATTGTTTCATACCAGACTAAATGTGGAGTGACCGAATCTCATTTGTGCTACTTCATTGCCATGTTACAAGCTAGACTAATTATAGAGCAACAGATCTCATTTCACTGGATTGCCTCTCTAGTTGATTTGAGACTTGCATTGGATCAGTATGTCCCACACTCCCTTCCCTCTCCAAATCCCTATCCCTGAAGTCTCAAAACAAAGATTGGGCAAAGGCTTGGTGAATGATAACTTCCACAATGCGGTCTGGACACACATGCTGATGTCCACTCAAATGAATAACAAACCAAGATGGCCTCAACATTGGATAAGTTAATCAGTTCTGCCTGCTTTGCACTAAGAAATCTGTTTCAATGTGAAACTGCCTGGCAGACTAAAACAGTGTGCAGATCAGACTTTAGACATGGAACCTTTGACTTTTGCGGGCAAGTTGCTCTACCAACTAAGCTGTCCAAGCATGACTAATGACCCACTGTTACATTCCCGCTTCTGCCAGTACTTCAGCTCCTTCCTTCCAAGCTTCACAGAACTTCTGCTGCATACCTTGCAGGACTAGCAGTGCTGGAAGAAAGTTTCAGTCAGTGCATATTTTGCTGCGGAGTGAAAATTCATTCTGGAAACAATCTCGTAGGCTGTGGCTAAGCCATGTTCTTTCTTCTAGGAGTGCTAGTCCTACAAAGTATACTGGAGACTTATGGCAAATTTGGAAGGTAGGGAATGAGGTACTGCCTGAAGTAAAGCAGTGAGGGTGGATCATGAGTCAGACTTTGATAGCTCAATCAATGAGAACTTGCCTGCAAAAGGCAAAGGTCCCCTATTCAAATTTGGCCAAACACAATGTTTTAATATGTCAGAAAGTTTCAAATCACTGCACACACTGTTTCAGAGTGAAAATTCATTCTCTCTCATTGTCATGATTACTAGCATACTTTCACTTCACTCATTACTGCCCAACACACAATCTAGAATAACCCAGGTGATGGCAAGAAGTATTTATTGTACATACGTTTGCAGCAAGAATATTGTATAAAATTGATAGCCAAATATCTTACTAAAGCATCTTCAGGAACTTTGGGATTCTTACCTTACATTGATACCAACTATCTCTACAGATGATGAAGAAATTGGTGAAATGTATGATGAGATAAAAGAAATTATTCAGGTAGTGAATGGAGACGAAAATTTAATAGTCATGAGTGACTGGAATTCGACACTAGGAAAAGGAAGAGAAGGAAATGTAGTAGGTGAATACGGATTGGGGCTAAGAAATGAAAGAAAGCCGCCTGGTAGATTTTTGTACAGAGCATGACTTAATCATAGCTAACACTTGGTTCAAGAATCATGAAAGAAGGCTGTATACATGGAAGAACGCTGGAGATACTAGAAGGTTTCAGATAGATTATATAATGGTAAGACAGAGATTTAGGAACCAGGTTTTAAATCGTACGACATTTCCAGGGGCAGATGTGGACTCTGACCACAATTTATTGGTTATGAAGTGTAGATTAAAACTGAAGAAACTGCAAAAAGGTGGGAATTTAAGGAGATGGAACCTGGATAAACTGAAAGAACCAGAGGTTGTACAGAGTTTCAGGGAGAGCATAAGGGAACAATTGACAGGAATGGGGGAAAGAATTACAGTAGAAGAAGAATGGGTAGCTTTGAAGAATGAAATAGTGAAGGCAGCAGAGGATCAAGTAGGCAAAAAGATGAGAGCTCTTAGAAATCCTTGGGTAACAGAAGAGATACTGAATTTAATTGACGAAAGGAGAAAATACAAAAATGCAGTAAGTGAAGCAGTCAAAAAGGTATACAAACGTCTCAAAATTGAGATCGACAGGAAGTGCAAAATGAATAAGCAGGGATGGCTAGAGGACAAATGTAAGGATGTAGAGGCTTATCTCACGAGGGGTAAGATGGATACTGCCTACAGGAAAATTAAAGAGACCTTTGGAGAAAAGAGAACCACTTGTATGAACATCAAGAGCTCAGATGGAAACCCAGTTCTAGCAAAGAAAGGAAAGCAGAAAGGTGGAAGGAGTATATAGAGGGTCTATACAGGGGCGATGTTCTTGAGGACAATATTATGGAAATGGAAGAGGTTGTAGATGAAGATGAAATGGGAGATATGATATTGCGTGAAGAGTTTGAAAGAGCACTGAAAGACCTAAGTCGAAACAAGGCCCCGGGAATAGACAACATTCCATTAGAACTACTGACGGCCTTAGAAGAGCCAGTCCTGACAAAACTCTACCATCTGGTGAGCAAGATGTATGAGACAGGCAAAATTCCCTCAGACTTCAAGAAGAATATAATAATTCCAATCCCAAAGAAAGCAGGTGTTGACAGATGTGAAAATTACTGAACTATCAGTTTAATAAGTCACAGCTGCAAAATACTAATGTGAATTCTTTACAGACAAATGGAAAAACTGGTAGAAGCCGACCTCGGGGAAGATCAGTTTGGATTCCGTAGAAATGTTGAAACACGTGAGGCAATACTGACCCTACGACTTATCTTAGAAGAAAGATTAAGGAAAGGCAAACCTACGTTTCTAGCATTTGTAGACTTAGAGAAAGCTTTTGACAATGTTGACTGGAATACTCTCTTTCAAATTCTGAAGGTGGCAGGGGTAAAATACAGGGAGCAAAAGGCTATTTACAATTTGTACAGAAACCAGATGGCAGTTATTAGAGTCGAGGGACATGAAAGGGAAGCAGTGGTTGGGAAGGGAGTGAGACAGGGTTGTAGCCTCTCCCCGATACTATTAAATCTGTATATTGAGCAAGCAGTAAAGGAAACAAAAGAAAAGTTCGGAGTAGGTATTAAAATCCAGGGAGAAGAAATAAAAACTTTGAGGTTCACCGATGACGTTGTAATTCTGTCAGAGACAGCAAAGGACTTGGAAGAGCAGTTGAACGGAATGGACGGTGTCTCAAAAGGAGGGTATAAGATGAACATCAACAAAAGCAAAACGAGGATAATGGAATGTAGTCGAATTAAGTCAGGTGATGCTGAGGGAATTAGATTAGGAAATGAGACACTTAAAGCAGTAAAGGAGTTTTGCTATTTGGGGAGCAAAATAACTGATGATGGTTGAAGTAGAGAGGATGTAAAATGTAGACTGTCAATGGCAAGGAAAGAGTTTCTGAAGAAGAGAAATTTGTAAACATCGAGTATTGATTTAAGTGTCAGGAAGTCGTTTCTAAAAGTATTTGTATGGAGTGCAGCCATGTATGGAAGTGAAACATGGATGACAAATAGTTTAGACAAGAAGAGAATAGAAGCTTTCGAAATGTGGTGCTACAGAAGAATTCTGAAGATTAGATGGGTAGATCACATAACTAATGAGGAGGTATTGAATAGAATTGGGGAGAAGAGGAGTTTGTGGCACAACTTGACTAGAAGAAGGGATTGGTTGGTAGAACATGTTCTGAGGCATCAAGGGATCACCAATTTAGTACTGGAGGGCAGCGTGGAGGATAAAAATTGTAGAGGGAGACCAAGAGATGAATACACTAAGCTGATTCGGAAGGATGTAGGCTGCAGTAGGTACTGGGAGATGAAGAAGCTTGCACAGGATAGAGTAGCATGGAGAGCTCCATCAAGCCAGTCTCAGGACTGAAGACCACAACAACAACAACAACAACAACAACCTTACATTGCCAAAAAGTTTACTCCCTAATAGCACTTGTGGTTAATGATAAGAGTGAATTTAAGAGGAACTGCAAAATTCACCATCACAATACTAGAAGTAAAAATAATTTTCATGTAGACTGTGTGTTCTTGTCTGTACTTCAGTATGGAGTTTGATATTCTGGTGTCAAAGTGTAAAGCAGGTTTCCAGTAGACATCAGCCAAGAAACTGGAAATCCCCAGACAGAGCAATAGAAAATTTCATTAGCCACTATATTGATCCACCCCAGAGGATGCCTCCATATTATAATACTGACTGTACGGGCAGAGAGGTTTGTGTGCTTATATGGAGCTGAGAGGTACAGAGGCAATAGCTTATTCACTGGTGAGAGCTTCCAAGTCGGAAAGTTCACTATACATGAACCAGTTATTACTTGTTCCACAGCTATAAACCTATATGAGAGCAACACAGACAGTCTTCATTTTGGTAAACAGACATGAAAGGACAGCTCTCCAAGGCCACATAGAGTAGATGACTGCAACCTCCCAAACATACCACATTTCTTTCTGGCTGACTGACAATGATTAATTATAGCATAAAGACCTTCTGCCATCACGTGTTCATTGTGCAAACTGCTCATGTGGATGCCCATCCAAGACATTTACAAGCAATTGGAGATGGGCTAAAACTGCTGTGAGCCAAGGTCTACAGTGTGTTACCACCGGTAATGTGTATTATCAAAGTCACTTGTCCCGGCAGGATAATGTGCAGTGCATAGTACTGATTGCTACAAGCAAGTCCCTGGGTTAAAGCAGTTTAGTTTAATTTTTGTGTGTGTTTCTTTGATCATATATGTGACAGGTAGCCATAATATGGAACATCTCAGTAGTTTCACAAATGAGATACATTTTCTCTGTGAAAGCATGGCTTCATGCTGCCCCATTTACTAAACTGGATATTTTTTGTTTTCATCTTAATCTGCAGCAATATTTGCCGGCTGGAGTGGCTGTGCAGTTCTAGGCGCTACAGTCTGGAACCGGGCTACCGCTATGGTCACAGGTTCAAATCCTGCCTCAGGCATGGATGTGTGTGATGTCCTTAGGTTAGTTAGGTTTAATTAGTTCTAAGTTCTAGGCGACTGATAACCTCATAAGTTAAGTCGCATAGTGCTCAGAGCCATTTGAACCATTTTTACAGCAAAATTTGATCAAAGTAACCCAACCACATACCTACTGTCTACTCAGAAATTCATCTATGGAGTAGAAGAAGTTGCAACAGCATGATTTCAATGTGTTTTTAAAACTTTATTACCTGCCAGCACCTTTATTTCATAGTGAAGGTGGTCAAATATGTTTATGGCTCCATATTTTGATCCTTTCTGTGCAAGAGTAAGATTAAGTGGTGTATAGTGGAAGCTGTTTTTGTTTATGGTGTTGTATTTGTGAATTATACTATTATTTTTGAATGCTATTTGCTTCATTGCAACAAACTTCACAAAAAAGTACATTTATTGTGAGATCATTGTTAGAGTGCCTAAAGTTTTAAACTTTTGCCTGGATGCCAGATGATGTTTCTGTGCAATGAATACTTTGAGTCAGTGCGTGGAACTGCTCCGAAAAATGTTCCATATGTCATCAAAGTACGAAAGTATATAAAGAAAGCTGATTTTTTGATGCTTTCGTTACCAAAATCAGAAATTACATTAGAGCAAATGTTGTTGAACTCAACTGTTTGAGATCTACAATATATGATTCTGATTCAAGATCTGATCAGTATCCACATCGAGGAATTTTGAATGATCAGTTTTTTGTGTTACTTTTCTTCCGTGCTTCATTGTTATGGTGCTTGTGTAGAACAGGATGAACTGTGTTTTTTCAAAATTAAATGACAGACTATTTACTGAGAAATAGTAAATAATACTTCTGAATATTTCATTTACTGCTCATTCTTCTGTTGCAGCTCTGTTCTGCCTGATCATTACGCTTGTATCATCAGTAGAGAGCACTATTTCTATTTTATGGGAGTAAAATGGAGCCAGGCGGGGTAGCGGCACGGTCTGAGGCATCTTGTCACGGTCTGCATGGCTGTCCCCCATCGGAGGTTTGAGTCCTCCCTCGGACATGGGTGTGTGTGTTTTGTCCTTAGTGTAAGTTAGACTAAGTAGTGTGTAAGCTTAGTGACCAATGACCTCAGCAGTGTGGTCCCATAAGACCTTACCACAAATTTCCTCCAATTTGTAAAATGGAAGGCCATTTATGTATGGCAAGAATACTGTAGTAGTAGACTCAAGGAATTCAGACAGTGTGTTTGTACCATGTGGCACACACAGCTACTTCTGTACCTACCCCTTGCTAACGAAATTTGGCAAAACACAAACTATCATGTGAACTGCAGGATGCTTCAGACTGTGGATAAGCTATTAAAGCTGGAAATGAGTAATATTGTTTGGGACAGCATTAGGGTATTATAGAAAGAAAGGAAGATTATAAAATAGGGTTGTGATCAGGAAATGCCTTCAAAAATTAACAGACCATGGTGGGTACCCAGGTTTTATCATTGACAATAAAATTAAAGACTGAATTGTTAGTAATGAAGGAATTTTAGATACATCAGTGAGAATAGTATTCAAAATAAAAAGTACTTATTTCAAATGGTAAAAGTTTATACCTCAACAACTCTGATGAAGAAGTTGTGTTCTCTACAGGGGGATATAAGAAATATTAAACAAAAACAATTCAAATTATAGGATAGTAAAGGGTGACTATAATGTAAAGGTGGTGACAGTGTGTCTTTATTAGGGAATTACAGATTCAGTAGCAGACATTTGGCAAAGAAAGTGTCATGCTTAATCTTAGATTTAGTTGGGCACCATATTATTGAAACGAGCTATGGTTATCATATGTAACCTTGGCAGCCAGAGACAGTGGTCATGTGTGTGTGTGTTTGTGTGTGTGTGTGTGTGTGTGTGTGTGTGTGTGTTGTCTATTTCAGAAGAAGGCCTTTTGGCTGAAGCATTACCTGTTAAACAGTCTTCTTGTTGAGCCTGTCTGTGACTCAACATCTCCACTACTTGGTGAGTTACATACGGGGTGTTTCACAATTCATGTTACACACTGCTAGAGGTTGTAGAGGAGACTTAGTAGATCAAAGTTTTACATAGGAACCCCATGTCCAGATGTGTCATGCAGTGATGCTACAGAGTGTCGAACTTATAGGCGCCGGAACCTGTGAATGTTTATATAAACAGGCTGATTCTATAATGTTGCATACTTTCTAGGATGATGGAGAAGGATAAATATATCAATATGAGGTAAGGGTCACTGTACTGGAAACAAACGAGTTGAAAGTTATAAGCAAAAACCATTCTGATACCTCTGACAGTGGAGTACATGTATTAGTATGGTTGTTGCTAAGCTTGTAGGGTAGGCAACTTTCAGAGGTGGTAGTATGGACTGAAACAAGAAAAAAATTCTAGTTGCATGAGCTCTAAAATGCATTCCTTAAGAGCTATGAGCACTTATTCAGTAGAGGAGAGATGTGTTTCACAAAAGTGAAGATGAACAAGATTTCATAGCTCCTCAGTTATGATTTTAGAGTCCATGTTTACTGTATATGTTTTCCTTGATTTTATCCATACCACCGCCTCTGAAAGTTGCCTACCCTACCAATCTTGGCAACAACATTCCACTGTCAGAACTATCAGAACAGTTTTCGCTTATAATTTTCAACTGGTTTGTTTCCGGTACATGGACCCTTACCTCAAATTGATAAATTTATTCTTCTCCATCATCCTAGAAAGTTTGTAACAGCATCACAGAATCACCCTGTATATACACACATCAAAAATAGTTTTGCATAACCTTGGTTCCAAGAGTTCCAGAACCTGTACAGAAAATTGGAATAGACATCAACATAAACATCATTCCCGCCCTTTTTATTGCTCATGGAAACCACACATTGCATGTTGTACCACCATATTGTGAGACCTTCAGAGGTGGTGGTCCAGATTGCTGTACGCAGCAGTACCTCTAATACCCAGTAGCACATCCTCTTGCATCGATGTATGCCTGTATCCATCATGGCATACTATTCACAAGTTCATCAAGGCACTGTTGGTACAGCATGTCCCACTCCTCAATGGCGATTCAGCATAGATCCCTCAGAGTGATTGGTGGGTCACGTCATCCATAAACAGCCCTTTCCAATCTATCCCATTCATGTTCGATGCGGTTCATGTAGGGAGAACATGCTGGCCACTCTAGTCAAGCGATGTCATTGTCCTGAAGGAAGGCATTCGCAAGATGTGCACAATGGGGACAAGAATTGTCGTCCATGAAAACGAATGCCTCTCCAATATGTTGCCGATATGGCTGCACTATCGGTCAGAGGACGGCATTCACATATTGTACAGCTGTCACGGTGCCTTCCATGACCACCAGTGGCTTATGTCGGCCCCACATAATGCCACCCCAAAACAGCAGGGAGCCTCCACCTTGCTGCACTCACTGGACAGTGTGTCTAAGGTGTTCAACCTGACTGGGTTGCCTCCAAACACGTTTCCGATGATTGTCTAGTTGAAGGCATATGCAACACTTATCAGTAAAGGGAACATGATGCCAATCCTGAGTGGTCCATTCAGCATGTTGTTGGGCCCATCTGCACTGTGCTGCATGGTGTCATGGTTGCAAAGATTTACTTCGCCATGGACGTCGGGAGTGAAGTTGTGCATCATGCAGCCTATTGTGCACAGTTTGAGTAGTAACACGATGTCCTGTGGCTGCACAAAAAGCATTATTCATCATGGTGGCATTGCTGTCAGGGCTCCTCCGAGCCATAATCCGTAGGTAGCGGTCATCCACTGCAGTAGTAGCTCTGGAACGGCCTGAGCGTGGCATGTGAGTGACAGTTCTTGTTTCTCTGTATCTCTTCTATGTCCGAACAACATCGTTTTGGTTCACTCCAAGACGCATGGACATTTCCCTTGCTGAGAGTCCTTCCTGGCACAAAGTAACAATGTGGACGCGATTGAACTGCGGTATTGACCGTCTAGGCATGGTTGAACAACAGACAACACGAGCCATGTAACTCCTTCCTGGTTGAATGATTGGAACTGATCGGCTGTTGGATCCTCTCCATCTAATAGGCACTGCTCATGCATGGTTATTTACATCTTTGGGCGGGTTTAGGGACATCTCTGAACAGTCAAAGTGACTGTGTCTGTGATACAATATCCACAGTCAACGTCTATCTCCAGGAGTTATGGGAACCGGGGTAAGCAAAACTTTTTTTGATGTGTGTACATACATTTACAGGAGGTGGCGCATACAATTTTGATGCTGTGTAGCATTGTTGCATGATGTATCTGGACATGGGTTCCTATGTAAAATTTGATCTACTAAGCCCCCTCTACAACCTGTAGAAGTGTGTAACATGAATTGTGAAACGCCCTATATAGTAATAGCACATATGTTCATCTAGAAATAGAATTTACAGGTGAAGTATTTATGGATGAAATAAAATATATTCTTTGAAAAAATCATTGTAATCTAGCAAATCTAGTAAATAGAAAGCTGCCAACAGCAGATAAACAGCAGCTACATAATGAAAATGAGGTGGCAACACCTTTTTCTGTTGCAGCAGCTTTGTTTTCAATTTACATGATTAAATTTAGGTAGCATATGCCTGAATGACATTCAGCAATATAGTGACAGTTTATTGTAAATATTTAAAGATAACATTTCTATGACTTCTTTATATTTTATTATTGTATTTCTTGACTTGTTCTGTCTCCCTGATGGTTTTCCATCTTGATAGAATCTATGGATGAATGAATGAATACTTTCTTACTTTATTTTGACTGTTGTTGTGGACTTAAATCCAAAGACTTATGCAGCTATCCACACTATTCTATCCTGTGCATCCTGCATTAATTTGAACTTGCTTACTTTACTGACACAATTTGTACCTCCACGCCCCACCCCCCCGCCACTTCCCTCCATTTCTAAACTGACAGTTCCTTGATGCCTCAGTATGTGTCCTGTCATCTGATACCTTCTTTTACTCAAGATGTGCCATAAAGTTATTTTTTCCTCAATTGCATTCATTAATTATTCGATCCACCCATCTTATCTTCACCATCCTTCTATAGCACCATATTTCACAAGTTCTATTCTCTTCTTGTCTGAACTATTTAATGTTCATATTTTGCTTCCATACAAGGCTACACTTCAAAGAAGAAAAGAGAGAGAGAGAGAGAGGCTTACCAACATTGAAATTTATATTTGATGTTAGCAAATTCCTCTTTATCAGAAAGCTTCTCTGCATTTTATATTCCCACTACTTTCACCATCATCAGTTATTTTTCTACCCAAATAGCAAAACTTTTCAGCTGCTTTTAGTGTCATATTTCCCAATTAAATTTCCTCAGAAGTTCCTGATTTGTTTTGACTACCTTCAGTTATCCTTGCTTTATTTTTGTTGTTCATTTTATACCTCTTTTCAAGACACTGTTCATTCCATTCAACCTTTTAAGAGGGAAAATTGCAGTGTCACTGGCACCTCAAAGCTTTAATTTCTTCCTGCTCAAATTCAATTCCCCTTCAAAATTTCATCTTGATTTACTTTGCTGATTGTTCCATGTATAGATAGAAAAACATCAGGGATAGGAACAGTCCCATCTCCCCCTTTCTCATCTGCTGCATCCACAGCAATAATAAAGACACAAGATAAATTCAGGAAAGTAATTAAAGTTCAGGAAGAAGAAATTAAAACTTTGATGTTTGCTGATGGGATTGTAATAATGTCAGAGAGGTCAAAGAACCCAGAAGATCATTTGAATGGAATGGATAGGGTTTTGAAATGAGGCCGTAAGATGAACATGAGCAAAACTAAAGCAAGAGTTGTGGAATATAGTTAACTTAAATAAGGTGATGCTGAGGGAATTTGATTAGGAAATGAGACACTAAAAATAGTAGGTAAGTTTTGCTATTTGAATAGGAAAATAACTGATGAGAATCAAAGCAGAAAGGATATAAAGTGTAGACTGGCAATAGTAAGAAAAGCTGTTCTGAAGAAGAGAAATTTGTTAACATCAAATATAAATTAAAGTGCTAGGATATCTTTTTTGAAGATATTTGTCAGAGTGTAGCCTTGTACAAAAGTGAAACATGGCCATTACTTACAGACAAGAAGGGAATAGAAGTTTTTGAAATGTGTTGATACAGAAGAATACAAAGATTAGATGTGTAGAGCAGATAGGTAGTGAAGACATATTTAATCACTGTAGGAAGAAAAGAAATGTATGCCACAACTTGACTGAAAGAAGGAATCGCTTGAGTGGACAAATCAAGGAATTGTCAATTAGGTATTGGAGGGAAGAGTGTAGGGTGGTGGAGGCTAAAAAAGTGAAGAGTGACGCCAAGAGATTAAGGGTTTAGTACAGTGAACAAGTTCATATGGATGTACACTGAAGAGCCAAAGAAACTGGTACACCTGCCTAATATCGTATAGGGCCCCTGTGAGCACGCAGAAGTGCCGCCACATGAAGTGGCATGGACTCGACAAATGTCTGAAGTACTGCTGGAGGGAGCTGACACTATGAATCCTGCAGGGCTGTCCATAAATCCGTAAGAATATGTGGGGGTGGAGATCTCTTCTGAATAGCAAGCTGCAAGGCATCCTAGGTATGGTCAATAATGTTCATGTGTGGAGAGTTTGGTGGCCACCAGAAGTATTTAAATTCAGGAGGGTGTTCCTGGAGCCACTCCAGCGATTCTGGACATGTGGGGTGTCGCATTGTCCTGCTGGAATTGCCCAAGTCTGTCAGAATGCACATGGACCTGTATCCACAGGTGATCAGACACGATGTTTACGTACATGTTACCTGTCAGACTACTATCTAGGTGTATTGGGGGTCCCATATCACTCCAACTGCACATGCCTCACACCATCACAGAGCCTCCACCAGCTTGAACACACATGCAGGGTCCATGGATTCATGAGGTTGTCTCCATACCTGTACACACCCATACATGGACCCAGGCGAGACATCAAGTTTTGTGTCATGCAGTCATCAAAGGTACACGAGCAGGCCTTTGGCTCTGAAAGCCCATATCAGTTATGTTTCATTGAATGGTTCACATGCTGACACTTGTTGAAGGCCCAGCACTGACATTTGCAGCAGTTCGCTGAAGGGTTGCACTTCTGTCATAATGAAACATTCTCTTCAGTCGTCCTTGGTCCCATTCTTGCAGGATCTTTTTCTGGCCACAGCATGTCAGAGATTTGATGGTTTACCAGATTCCTGATATTCATGGTACGCTTGTGAAATGGTTGTACAGGAAAATCCCCACTTCATCACCACCTTGGAGATGCTGTGTCCCATTGCTCGTGTGCCGACTATAATACCACGTTCAAACTCTCTTAAATCTTGATAAACTGCATTTGTAGCAGCAGTAACTGATCTAACAATTGCATCAGACACTTGTTGGATTATAACAGCTTTGTCGACCACAGTGCCATATTCTGACTCTTTACATATCTCTGTATATGAATACGCACGTCTATACCAGTTTCTTTGGTGCTTCAGTGTATATTGCAGCAGTTATGCAGAGATGCAGAGACTTTCACAGAAAAGACTGGCATGAAAGCTGCATCAAACTAGTCTCTGAACTGAAAACAGCAATAACAAGGAGCAGCATGCAATCAGAAAACTGCTCTTCCAGTCACTGTCAGCTTTTCAGACATTGGAGCGCTACTTCTCACTCTATTAGTTGCTCATTTGGCCTCATGTGGCTGAGTACACCTGTAGCAATTACATTTTATGAATAGCAAGTAGAGTGAGTAATTTCCCAAGATGAGACTCTACAATTATTTCAAACCTTCTGATTTTGCATGAGCCTTAACAATCTTTAGACAAAGTACATGGCACCTTGGTGATGTTGGATACTTTCTAACAGTGGACTGTGTGATTATGTTAATTTCAGCTGTCTTCCACATCACTGCAAAATTATTATTCTCTGATACAGCCTGTAATTATTTTATAAATTTTACCCTGAAGATTTTTTATTTCCATTGTGTTCCCTTTCAGGTTACCAAATAGAAAGGATGTATTAA
Source organism: Schistocerca nitens (assembly GCF_023898315.1). Lineage (NCBI taxonomy): Eukaryota > Metazoa > Arthropoda > Insecta > Orthoptera > Acrididae > Schistocerca > Schistocerca nitens. The sequence goes on along the minus strand of NC_064619.1, from coordinate 422,227,989 downwards.
TCCCTGGTACAATGTGGTATAAAACGATTTTATGTTATTAATGTAGTATCACTACCATATTTAGGGCAAACTCTGTGAGAAGGTCTGATTAAATGTTGCATTAGCCACTGGTGGCGGATGAGCATGACATGTCATCATTTGGTCTAAGGCAACAACAGTGTTGATTTATTGTGAGACAGGCTAGGATCACTCATTGTAACCTGGCAACACTCCAGTAAAACACAACAAAGGCAAGAGAATATCACCATCGTTGTGATTTCAGTGATCTTGCTGAGTCGTCGTAACTGCCGTCTGCTTCACATCTGGTGTGCAGCGAGCTACATTAATTTAAGTATTAACTGTATTTTTCTCACTTGTCACTTCTTCTTCCATGTGTTTTTGCTTTTAGGAAGCTTTAATTTCCGAGTACTAGTTACAGTGTTCCATAGATTTCCTGTTTGTTTTGAATACAGTCAGAGAGAGTCCCTTTAGTCAGCTGTAGTGCCAGTAGTGCTCGTGTTTGTTTTGAATACAGTCCAGAGACAGGTAGTGCTCATTTTCATTGTTTTCAACAAGAAGTGTCTAGTAACCACAGTTTAGTCAGCAATCAGCCTCCTTTAGTGAATTAGCAGTCTAGTTAAAAGTTGATTAACTCTCTACAGTAAATTGTTGATTTCTTAGGATGGATAGGATGTGTGACTGCTGTGTAAAGACGCAGGAGGAGTTGGCCACTGTTCGTGAACAGCTGAACGTGTTGATGGCCGCTGTCAGCCGTCTTCAGGCTGCTGCCTCAGAGTGTAGCAGCAGTGGGGAGTCTGGTGCGTCGCATGGTACACCCAAGGTGTTACATGCTTCACCCACAGTCCCTGCTGTCGAGACATCTCGGGTACCGGGCACGGTTGGGCCAGCCTCTCGCCAAGGGGAGTGGCGGGTTCAGCGGCGTTCGCGGCGCACAAGGCGGAGGGTCAATGTGGAGGCTGGCCGTTTGGCATTGCCCGCTCTGCCTGTGAGTGGACACGTGGCCGTTCCTTCAGCAAGGTCCGAGCAGGCACACGGGGGGGAGGGGTTTATTAGTGATCAGGAGCTCCAACGTTAGGCGGGTGATGGAGCCCCTTTGGGAATTAGCGGAAAGGTTGGGGAAGAAGGCCAGTGTTCACTCTGTCTGCTTGCCGGTGGGTCTCATCCGAGATGTGGAGGAGGCCCTGACAGCAGCGATAGAGAGCACTAGGTGCACCCGACTACAAATTGTTGCTCATGTCGACACCAATGACTCCTGCCATCTGGGTTCAGAGGTCATCCTCAGTTCATACAGGTGGTTGGCGGAGTTGGTGAAGGCAGAAAGCCTCGCTAGCGGGGTGGAATCTGAGCAATTTGTAGTATCGTTCCCAGAACCGATCGCGGTCCTCTGGTTTGAAGCCGAGTGGAAGGCTTAAACCAGAGGCTCAGACGATTCTGCGGATATCTGGGGTGCAAACTTCTCGACCTCCGCTATCGAGTGGAGAAGTGTAGGGTCCCCCTGAATAGGTCAGACGTGCACTACATGCAGGAAGTGGCTACAAGTGTAGTGGAATATGTGTGGAGTGCACATGTGGGTTTTTTAGGTTAGTGAATTCCCTCCCTAGACCCGACAAGACGCCTTCTGAGACATGACAAGGTAGTAGTAGGCAAAACGCAAAACACAAAAAGTGAAATAGTATCGAAGGAAACTGACGGGGATCCGAAATGTGAAATAATTTGGGTGAAGGTCATGGTTAAAGCAGGCTCAAACATGGTACTTGGATGTCACTATAGGCCCCCTGGTTCAGCAGCTGTTGTGGCAGAGCACCTAAAGGAAAATTTGGAAAATATTTCGTGTGGATTTCCCCACCATGTTATAGTTCTGGGTGGAGATTTTAATTTGCCGGATATAGACTGGGAGACTCAAACGTTTATAACGGGTAGCAGGGACAAAGAATCCAGTGAAATTTTTTAAAGTGCTTTGTCTGAAAACTACCTTGAGCAGTTAAACAAAGAACTGACTTGTGGCGATAACATATTAGACCTTCTGGTGACAAACAGACCCGAACTATTTGAAACAGTTAACGCAGAACAGGGAATCAGTGATCATAAAGTGGTTACTGTATAAATGATTTCAGCCGCAAATAGAAATATTAAAAAAAGTAGGAAGATTTTTCTGCTTAGCAAAAGTGACAAAAAGCAGATTTCAGAGTACTTGACGGCTCAACACAAAAGTTTAGTCTCAAGTACAGATAGTGTTGAGGATCAGTGGACAAAGTTCAAAACCATCTTACAATGTGCATTAGATGAGTATGTGCCAAGCAAGGTCGTAAGAGATGGAAAAGAGCCGCCGTGGTACAACAACCGAGTTAGAAAACTGCTGCGGAAGCAAAGGGAACTTCACAGCAAACATAAATATAGCCAAAGCCTTGCAGACAAACAAAAATTACGTGAAGCGAAATGTAGTGTGAGGAGGGCTATGCGAGAGGCATTCAATGACTTCGAAAGTAAAGTTCTATGTACTGACTTGGCAGAAAATCCTAAGAAATTTAGGTCTTATGTCAAAGCGGTAGGTGGATCAAAACAAAATGTCCAGACACTCTGTGACCAAAATGGTACTGAAATGGAGGACGACAGACTAAAGGCCGAAATACTAAATGTCTTTTTCCAAAGCTGTTTCACAGAGGAAGACTGTACTGTGGTTCCTTCTCTAGATTTTCGGACAGATGACAAAATGGTAGATATCGAAATAGATGACAGAGGGATAGAAAAACAATTAAAATCACTCAAAAGAGGAAAGGCCACTGGACCTGATGGGATACCAGTTCGATTTTACAGAGTACGCGAAGGAACTTGCCCCCCTTCTTGCAGCGGTGTACCGTAGGTCTCTAGATGAGTGTAGCATTCCAAAGGATTGGAATAGGGCACAGGTTACCCCAGTTTTCAAGAAGGGACGTCGAACAGATGTTTAGAACTATAGACCTATATCTCTAACGTTGATCAGTTGTAGAATTTTGGAACACGTATTATGTTCGAGTATAATGACTTTTCTGGAGACTAGAAATCTACTCTATAGGAATCAGCATGGGTTTCGAAAAAGACGATCGTGTGAAACCCAGCTTGTGCTATTCGTCCAAGAGACTCAGAGGGCCATAGACATGTGTTCCCAGGTAGATGCTGTGTTTCTTGACTTCCGTAAGGCGTTCGATACAGTTCCCCACAGTCGTTTAATGAACAAAGTAAGAGCATATGGACTATCAGACCAATTGTGTGATTGGATTGAAGAGTTCCTAGATAACAGAACGCAGCATGTCATTCTCAATGGAGAGAAGTCTTCCGAAGTAAGAGTGATTTCAAGTGTGCCGCGGGGGAGTGTATAAATGACCTTGTGGATAACATCAGAGGTTCACTGAGGCTTTTTGCGGATGATGCTGTAGTATATCAAGAGGTTGTAACAATGGAAAACTGTACTGAAATGTAGGAGGATCTGCAACAAATTGACGCATGGTGCAGGGAATGGCAATTGAATCTCAATGTAGACAAGTGTAATGTGCTGCGAATACATAGAAAGAAAGATCCTTTATCATTTAGCTCCAATATAGTAGGTCAGCGACTGGAAGCAGTTAATTCCACACATTAGGAGTGATTTAAAATGGAATGATCATATAAAGTTGATCATCGGTAAAGCAGATGACAGACTGAGATTCATTGGAAGAATCCTAAGGAAATGCAATCCGAAAACAAAGGAAGTAGGTTACAGTACACTTGTTCGCCCACTGCTGGAATATTGCTCACCAGTGTGGGACCTGTACCAGATAGGGTTGATAGAAGAGATAGAGAAGACCCAACGGAGAGCATCGTGCTTCGTTACAGGATCATTTAGTAATCACGAAAGCGTTACGGAGATGAGAGATAAACTCCAGTGGAAGTCTCTGCAGGAGAGACGCTCAGTAGCTCAGTACGGGCTTTTTTTGAAGTTTCAAGAACATGCCTTCACCGAGGAGTCAAGCAGTATATTGCTCCCTCCTACATATATCTCATGAAGAGACTGTGAGGATAAAATCAGAGAGATTAGAGCCCACACAGAGGCATACCGACAATCTTTCTTTCCACGAACAATGCGAGACTGGAATAGAAGGGAGAACCGATCGAGGTACTCAAAGTACCCTCCACCACACACCGTCAGGTGGCTTGTGGAGTATGGATGTAGATGTAGATGTAGATGTACTTGACCAGATACAGTGCATTGGCATAACAATGTTTGCTGCTATCTGAAATAGTAGCAGAATTACAGAGGGGTCGAGCAGATGACGCCCCTGCACGATGTCAGGAATCATCTGGAAGCGCTCATGGTGCTAAGAAAACATGATTATTCAGTGAATCATTTATTGTGACAACTTAACAAAGGGTGGTGCACTGTTGGCCATAGTTGCCTCCTGTCCTGGTCACGGACAGACTCTCAGAGTAGGACGCTGCGCCGGTCCTTGCTCCTGCATCCTAGCGAGATGTCATCCCTCTGGCATCGATACGGATGTTTAGCCCAGCCTGGTACAGCATGGATGGCTGTTACTGGCTGAGGGAGTGTACTCAATCCCACTCTGTGCCTCTTCTCCCCTGGACCACCCCATCCACGGTTTGCTGTAGGCGGCAGGCATTGAGCCTAGTACTGCCGGCCTGTTCGTCATCTTCCATCCCATACTCAGAGAGAACAGCACCTATACTGCATTGCTGCTGGTAGTTCATTAGCTGCTCTCCCATCAGTAGTGGTTGGTGTGTTACAGCACTAAGTTCCTCAGTGGAGTTCAGCTCTGCGGCACTCCATGGCTGGCTGGTACTGCGCTGGTTGATCTTTGACAAGACTTACTAAAAAACATGGTCAAGGAACGGAATGTTGTTGACATGAACTCCATCATTCCCATTGACCTGAACCGTTCTCTTCTGCTTGGAGCTGGGGCTCTGGTATTTAAAGAGCTCTCCGTAGTTCTGTGACATGCGCTTTTGCAGTAGCCACCAGAAAGATCGTGGGAGGCGCACGTCGGCACGGCGCGTCACGGATGGTAATTGCCGCAAATAAGAGTCCCAACCAACAGAGGGAACGCAAGAATTCGGCCGTGACCTCTGCCAGCGGAACAACAACAACAACTCAGGCAGCACGGGCCGTGCCCAGTCAGTTCACATCGGGCATGCCTATGAGACAGTTCCCGGTCTACTCTGAAGTGCGACGGAAAACGTGAACCGTGTTACTACACAGTTTTTTTTTAAAGTGATATTAAACATAAATTCAGAAAAGTAAAAATAACAAGCAGACTGACATAAGCAAATAAAGCTCTCTACATTAATATAATTATTGTAGTAACACGGTTCACGGTTCACGTTTTCCGTCGCACTTCAGAGTAGACCGGGAACTGTCTCATAGGCATGTGATGTGAACTGACTGGGCACGGCCCGTGCTGCCTGAGTTGTTGTTGTTGTTCCGCTGGCAGAAGTCGCGGCCGAATTCTCGCGTGCCCTCTGGTGGACGGGACTCTATTTGCGGCAACTACTGTCCGTAACGCGCCGTGTCGATGTGCGCCTCCCGCGATCTTTCTGGTGGCTACTGCAGGTTTACTAGCGATGACCACATGTGGCCTCATTATTCCGCTACCCTTGCTTTAATTCTCTCTTAGCAGCTAGGTAATTGGTCTATGAGTGTTTTCCCTAGCCATGGCTATTGCTTCTTGCGGCATTCCGCCACTTGAATGAGCATGCTTAGTTGCTGTCCTCTGTTTTCCCACTGCATGTGCTCTCTCTCACTCGGCTATTGCAGAGTAGCAGAGAGTGCTGCCCATCTGTCTTGCATCACCATGCTTCCTGGTCCACCGCTAATCATGGCACAACCAGCCTATCTCACTTCAAGGTGGTTGAACTCAGTTAAAAATTTTACGACTTGGGACCGATACTGCTCTGTGCCATAACACATCCCTCCCCTTTGTTAAAATTCGTCCCGAATTTTCAGCTTCACTTGTATTTAGTTAGCCTATACGTTCTTCTTAATTAGCCCATGCATTCTTAAATATTAATTTACATTTCTCCTTGTGCTAAGTTACAGTGGAATATTGAATCTAAGTTAATTCTGCTATCCTTATCTAATTACAGTGTTGTGTTTTCTGCTTCCATCTTATGACTAGGTTGTATCCATTTTACTGGCACTTGGTGGCTTGCTCTTTCACTTGACTGTACCATCTTACGTTTCAGAAAGAAGTAGATTGCATATATACAGTGATTGTATAAGTAATTCTGAACAAAAAATGTTATATGAACATAGGTCCGCAAATGCTTCGTTAAGGAGGTATGGGTATTGAAAGGAATTTTAATTCTGCAAAATTGATGTGCACAATGTGAATGTACGTGAAATACAACTGGACCATAACGTGATTTTCTTGCAAACAGTACATGGGAACATGCAATGTTTATGCTATTCAACCTTCCATGTATTATGTGACGAACATAGTAAGTAATACTAACACCCAGTTGTCCCGTGTAAGCCACATTGTTTAGGGTACCGGTGACAGATCGGTTATCTGTGTAGTGTATGGTGTTAACTGTGACCGTACAAGCTTTGCTAACAATGCCACACATATACAATAATGAGTAACACACACATATGGTGTATGTTTATGGCTTCTTTGACGGTTGTGCTACCGCTGCAAGAGAAGAATACCACAGGTGCTTTCTGACTCCACGATTACCCGATCGCATAGTGTGTACCAAAGTGTGTATCACTTCGTGTGCAACAGGCTCTCTTCCAAGCAGACATTTTTCATTTGAGCTTGCACGTCAACGAACTTTGCAAGCACAGGAACAAATTATCGCAAGTGTTGAGCAAAGACACAGTATGAGGATACGGAGAATGTCCCTGCTTATGAATGTCCCACAGACAAGTGTATGGGAAACATTACATGTGGAAACCCTGTATCAATTTCACATACAGTGTGTCCAAAAACTCCATGTTGGTGACAATGCATGACTACTTCAATTCTGTCATTCTCAATTGAGAATAGTCATTTGCTACACCTACTGTTCACTGATGAAGCCCAGTTTTCATGACATGGAATGAACAACACAGGCAATAATCATTGATGGTCATGGGAAAATATACATGCTTCAGTGCATAGCAATTTCCAAGTTCGTTTTGACATAAATGTTTGGTGCGGAATGATCGGTAACCTTTTGATAGGTCCATTTGCACACATCAGAAAAAGTTTTGCATCACTCCAGTTCTCAGAACTCCTGAAGATAGACATTGACTGTGGATATTGTATCACAGACACAGTCCCTTTTACTGTTAAGAGATGTCACTAAACCCTCCCAAAGATTTAAACAACCATGCATGAGCAGCACCTATTAGACAGAGAGGGTTAGACAGCCAACCAGTCATTCCACCAGGACGGAGGTACACGTCTCGTGTTCTCTGTAGTTAACCATGCTTTGACAGTCAATACCGAAGTTTGATCGTGTCTGCATTGTTACTTTGTGCCAGGAAGGACTCTCAGCAAGGGAAGTGTCCATACATCTCAGAGTGAACCAAAGTGATGTTGTTTGGACAGAGAAGAGATACAGAGAGACAGAAACTGTTGATGACATGCCACGCTCAGGCCGCCCAAGGGCTACTACTGCAGTACATGACCGCTACCTGTGGATTATGGCTCGGAGGAGCCCTGACAGCAATGCCACCATGTTGAATAATGCTTTTTGTGCAGCCACAGGACATCGTGTTACGACTCAAACTGTGCACAATAGGCTGCATGATGCACAACTTCACTCCCGACGTCCATGGCGAGGTAAATCTTTGCAACCATGACACCATGCAGCACAGTGCAGATGGGCCCAACAACATGCCGAATGGACCACTCAGGATTGGCATCATGTTCCCTTTACCGATAAGTGTTGCATATGCCTTCAACCAGACAATCATCAGAAACGTGTTTGGAGGCAACCCAGTCAGGTTGAACACCTTAGACACACTGTCCAGTGAGTGCAGCCAGGTGGAGGTTCCCTGCTGTTTTGGGGTAGCATTATGTGGAGCCAACGTATGCCACTGGTGGTCATGGAAGGCGCCGTGATGGCTGTACGATACGTGAATGCCGTCCTGTGACTGATAGTGCAACCATATCGGCAGCATATTGGGGAGGTATTCGTTTTCATGGACGACAATTCTTGCCCCCATTGTGCACATCTTGTGGATGACTTCCTTCAGGACAATGACATCGCTCAACTAGAGTGGCCAGCATGTTCTCCAGACATGAACTATATCAAACATGCCTGGGATAGATTGAAAAGGGCTGTTTATGGATGATGTGACCCATCAACCACTCTGAGGGATCTACGCTGAATTGCCATTGAGGAGTGGGACAATCTGGACTGGCAGTGCCTTGATGGACTTGTGGATAGTATGCCACAACAGATACAGGCATGCATCAATGCAAGAGGACATGTTACAGGGTATTAGAGGTACTGGTGTGTACAACAATCTGGACCCCCACCCCAAAAGGTCTTACAGTATGGTGATACAACATGCAATGCGTGGTTTTCATGAGCAATAAAAAGGGCGGAAATAATGTTTATGTTGATCTCTATTCCAATTTGCTGTACAGGTTCCGGAACTCTGAGAACCGAGATAATGCAAAAACTTTTTTTATTTTATTTTATTTTATTTTATTTTATTTTATTTTATTTTATTTTTTTTTTTGCACTATGGGACTCAACTGCTGTGGTCATAAGTCCCCTAGAACTTAGAACTACTTAAACCTAACTAACCTAAGGACATCACACACATCCATGCCCGAGGCAGGATTCGAACCTGCGACCGTAGCGGTCGTGCGGTTCCAGACTGTAGCGCCTTTAACCGCTCGGCCACTCCGGCCGGCGCAAAACTTTTTTTGATGTGTGTATTATCAATCAGCGAGTGACGGGAGAGAGATACCTGCATTTTTCGGAAAATTCATTTGTGGAACTATTGGAAGATGGTCCTTTAGCGAAACAAGCTGGAATATACTTTCAACATGACGGTGTCCCTTCACGTTACCTTACATGTGAGGGACCATCTCAACCACATCTACCCTAACTGCTGGACTGGCCGGTGGTGGTGATATTAACTGGCCCCCAAGATCACCTGACCGTACCCCTTTAGATTTCTGTTTATGGGACTGGATGAAATCAGAGGTGCACAAAGTGAAGGTAAATACACGAGATGAACTGCTCGTCACATCATGGATGGTACTGAATTGATTAGAAACCAACCACATGCAATTGAACAAGCAACACAACACGTTATCGCTAGAGCGCAAAAGTGAATTGACGTTCATGGTGGGATATTCGAACCTGTTCTGTGAACTGTCAACATCTGTACGATATGTGTTAAAGCTGTTTGTAAAAGACGTGGTGTGTCTTTTTGAACTGAATACATGTAACATGCATGTTGTAATGCATTATGTACTAACTGAAAAGTAAATAAATGTTTTGTAGAAATGTGTGAGCCCGCATCTCGTGGTCGTGCGGTAGCGTTCTCGCTTCCCACGCCCGGGGTCCCGGGTTCGATTCCCGGCGGGGTCAGGGATTTTCTCTGCCTCGTGATGGCTGGGTGTTGTGTGCTGTCCTTAGGTTAGTTAGGTTTAAGTAGTTCTAAGTTCTAGGGGACTTATGACCACAGCAGTTGAGTCCCATAGTGCTCAGAGCCATTTTTTTTAGAAATGTGTGACATATTGTACTCCTCTGTAACATTGTCTTCAAGAAAATCACGTTATGGTCCAGTTGTATTGCATATACACTCATGTCGTGCACATCAATTTTGCAGAATTAAAATTCCTTTCAATACTCATACCATTTTTGTTCAGAATCACTAATACTATCACTGTGACCCTGTGCCCTGTGTGTGTGTGTGTGTGTGTGTGTGTGTGTGTGTGTGTGTGTGTGTGTGTGTTCTGCCTATGCTTTTCATGATACCGTATCACATGCTGCAATATTTGGTTTACTGAGATTTGTTGGTTCTCGGAATTTATCAAGTTATCTGTTGTCTGTAATAAAGTTGAATCCAACGAGTTGTTGATAAATGTTAGGTTTTGGTGGGATAGAATGTGTAGAGGTTTCTCTGGCCAATACAATATCGGCCTGGACACATTGATTAGTGCTGTACCTGTACTGATAGCTGGAGGGTGAAACTGTCTTCCTGCTATATCACATCTAGTCCCATTTATTAGTAATCTGTTACCTTGTAATTCTAATTGCATAATTCCTGTAGGTTTTCCATTTTCGTAACAAGTACTGTTTCTGATGTAAATGTAGAATAAAGCCAGTAGTCTCCAATTTTAGGAATTCTGTTTGTAGCTTGTTAGTAGGACACCTGCTTTTCTAATGAACAGGATACCATTGTGCAGTGGTTGATTCTGCACTATATCTCCTTTGCAACAATATAGCAGCGCTATGCACAGAAGAATTTTTCTAGCCAGCATCTCGGCATGTAACCTGAGAGAAAGGGAAACATCATCACTCCCCTCCCTCCTCTATAGAAATAACTAAAGACAAAACAGTATAATATGAGGGCCGTTCAGAAAGTAACCTCCGGTTGATTTAAAAAAATACACCAAGTTAAATAAAAATATTTTAATATATACATCTTACAACTACATCTTTGCACTATTTTTCTACATAGTCTCCATAGCGATTGAGGCACTTATCGTATCTCTTCACAAGCTTTGAAATTCCTTCTGCATAAAAATCACCCGCTTGTGCCTGGAGCCAGCCTGTGACCGCATCTTTGAGCTCTTCGTCATCATCAAACCACTGTGACCCGAGCCATTTCTTCAAATGCATGAAGAGGTGATAATCACTTGGCGCCAGGTCTGGGCTGTAAGGTGGATGGTTGATAACGTCCCACTTGAAGGACTCAAGAAGGGCCGTTGTTCTGCGAGCAGAGTGAGGACAGGCGTTATCGTGCAAAAAAACGATACCGGAAGTCAGCATACCACGGCGTTTGTTCTGTATAGCCCGTCGTAACTTTTTTATTGTTTCACAGTACACGTCTTGATTAATGGTCGTACCACGTTCAATGAATTCAACCAACAACACCCCTTTGGCATCCCAAAACACCGTTGCCATCAGTTTTCTGGCAGAAAAATCTTGCGAGGCTTTTCTTGGTTTGGTAGGCGAATTTGAATGTGCCCACATCTTTGATTGTTCTTTTGTCTCAGGGTTCACGTACTTAATCCAGGTTTCGTCACCGGTCACGATTCTGTTTAACAATGGTTCTCCTTCGTCCTCATAACGTGACAGAAAGTCTAATGCAGAGGCCATTCTTTGAGTTTTGTGGTGGTCGGTAAGAATTTTGGGCACCCATCATGCACAGAACTTACGGTAACCCAATCTTGCTGTCACTATCTCGTACAAGAGAGTCTTAGAAATCTGTGGAAAACCAGTAGACAACTCCGACATTGAGAAACGTCGATTTTCACGAACTTTTGCATCAACTGTCTGAACGAGTTCGTCAGTCACCAATGATGGTCTCCCACTCCTCTCTTCATCATGAACGTTTTCTCGTCCACTTTTAAATAAACGTACCCATTCACGGACAACTCCTTCACTCATAACTCTTGGTCCGTACACGGCACAAAGCTCACGATGAATAGCTGCTGCAGAATATCCTTTGGCTGTAAAAAACCTTATGACAGCACGCACTTCACATTTGGCGGGGTTTTCTATTGCAGCACACATTTCAAACTGCCACAAAAACTAAACTAGCGCAGGTACGACGTTCACTCGACCACGGCTTGATGCCGACTGACCTGTTGAGTGCGTGAAAGCACAGATGGCGTCGCTACTCCCCCCACAACCCGCACTGTGACCAATTGGAGGTTACTTTCTGAACCGCCCTCGTAGAAGAAAAAAATGATAATAATGTAATAACAACAATCATGATACTTGGATTACACTGGAGAATCTTACTTTACTTACTCCCAGATCTAAGTGAATAAGGTATATCCTTCTTAGGTAGTTGCTTCTTTTGTCCTTCTGATCTTTCGGGGTTGGTTGAAGAGATTTGTGGCAATGTGTCAACTACACTGTTAAATGGTTTGACTTGACTGACATGCACTATTGCAGTCCTTGTTGGTAATTGCAATTTTATGTTGACCAGGGAAGTCATTTCAGCAACTTGCTATGGTCCTTGATACTTAGTCAAAAATTTTTTAGTTTTATTAAAATTATAAAGAATGTAGCAACCAGTCACAGAAACATAATTTATTTAGCTTGTTGCAAATTGATTTCGACTGATGTCAGTTATCATCGGTGCATTTTTCTAACCGATAAATGCCATAAGTAGAAGTACTGTCCTTGGCAGATTTCTATCATGAAGATAGTTTTGCCTATCAGAGTATAAGGATTAGTTAACAATATCCATTGTCCTCTTCTATATTGTGGTAGTTTACTTGCTCTTTGCCCAATATGCTCGTTTTTCTAATTCTTTTGTGTTGGCCCGTTTCACTGTTTTCCATTTTTTTTTAACTTCTTTGCAAATTCTTTCATTGGTTCACCTTGTGGCTCTAGTTTATGATGGAGCACATTGAAAGGTGATGGCATTTTCCTACCATATACAACTTCGTGTGGCGAGAGACCCATTCAGTAATGAACTTTCGCATATTAAGCACAGACGACTAGATTCAAATAGACATCCCAATTTAAATGCTGTGGGTCAACATAGTGGCTCAACATCTTAGATAACGTATGGTGAACTCATTCAGTTCACCCATTCTTGAGGATGAAATGGACTGGTACATAACTTCTTAATTTGTAATAACCAACATAGTTGTTTCAGTAATTCAGATACAGTTTTTTTTCTCTGGTCTGTAATAATAGTTTCAGGTATACAGTACTTCAATAACCAATTGCTCACCATTGCTTGTTCTACTGTACTAGCCTTCTGATCAGGAATAGCTACCATAACCAAATAACGTGAAAAATGGCCCAAAATTGTTAAAACATATTTGTTCCCAGCAGGTGTTTTGTTAAAAGGCCAGGGAATGTCTAGTCCTAAAAAAGAAAATGGTCTATCTGTTTCAGGCAGTCATTGTAACTCAATCTTTTGATGACTTAAATTTAACCGTTGCATGCACGGAACACAAGTTTTTTTACAAATTGCGCTACATCATTGTGACGTGTCTTCCACCAGAATCTTCCGGCTACTCAGCGATTTGTTGTACGTCTACCTCTGTGACCTGATAAAACATGGTCATGAGCCTGACGTAACACTTTCTGTCTCAACGCTGCAGGAATGACAACACATGGTTTGCACTTTGTAGCTCTGTATAGTATGCCTTCTTATGTTTCAAACTGTTGCTGCATGTGAAACAATGTGCACTGTCCATCAGCTAGTTGTGCCTTTTTCCAGTCTGGCTGATCAGAACCTACTACTTGTAAATCTGCCACCTTTCTGCTTAACAATCAGCATTTTTATTTGAAGCTCCTGATTTATGAATCACTTCATAATCAAATTCACTTAATTTTCATGCCCATATCACTATCAGCTCAATGGATCCTTTAACCCTAGTAACCATCCGAGAGAAGCTTGGTTTGTAACAACTTTGAATTTCCAACCATACAAATAACAATGAAAGTATGAAATTCCATAAAGGATAGCTAGCATTTCCTTTCCTGTTGTGGAATAATTTATTTGTGCTTTATTTAACTGCCTGGAGGCATATGTCACTGGATGTTCATTCCCATCTATATTTTGACTTAATACACAACCCAACACAATATTAGATGCATCACATGCCAATATGAATTCACATTCAAAATCAGGAAACACTAACACAGGATCTGACACTAAAATTTTCTCAAGTTTCTTGAAAGCCTCTTGACACTGTGGTTACCATTGGGAACCAACTCCTTTCTGAAGCAACCTGGTTAATGATCATGCGATTTCAGCAAAACCCTTTACAAATTTATGGTAGTAATTACATAAAGCAAGATAAGATTGCAGTTGCGTAGTAGTCTTTGGTACTGGAAAATCACATACAGCTGATGTAAGTCTAACATCTGTTTTGACTCCATCTCTTGTAATAATATGACTTAGATACGTTACTTATGCTTGTGCAAAATGACATTTCTCTACACTTATAGTAAAACATGCTGCTCGTAACCTAGTAAACACTTCATATAAACTTTTAATGTGTTCTTCCATTGTTTTCGAAAATACTATTACATCATCCAGGTAGACCAAACAAATTTTATGTTTTAAACCATGAAACCATCCAATAACCTTTGAAAAGTAGTAGGAGCATTCTTTAAACCAAACGGCATTCTCCGATATTGGTAATGTCAAGAATTTGATGTGAATGCAGTCTTATTTCTATCATCCAGAAACACTTCTACTTGGTGGTAACCATTTTGAATGTCTATCATTGAAAAATACTTACAATTTCCTAGGTTGTCTAATGTATCTGTAATGTTAGAAATTGGATATGCGTCCATTGTAGTTTGTGCATTTAAAAACCGATAGTCGCAACAAAATCTATATTGTTTTGTACAATCAACTGATTTTTTCGGGACCACAACAATATTGCTAGACTAAGCTCTATCACTATGCTCTATGATACCTTCATGCAGCTGCTGGTCAATGAACTCGTCTACTAGTGGTTGTAGATGCTTTGCAATCCTATATGGCTTCTTATACACTGGCAAATTTTCCCCCTTGGTATACAATGCTGTGTGATCGGTGTTACTGGTAGAGGCCCATTTGAATCAAATAAATCTATATACTGCAACAATAAAGCTTCCATGCCTTCCCGTTCTCCATCCTTCAAGTGACTAACCTTGTTGTGTAGTACACCTGCATTAACAGATTGTTTGATGCTGCGATCACCATGTGATCTGTTGATATCCTCTTCGTTGAGTACCTCTAAGCTCGCTACAAGTAAAATCTTCAGGAGATCCACTTCATCTGCCCCAAAATTATCCATGCTAACCGGAATCATCAGTTCCCTATTAACATCTGATATGTGTTAAAGACTACTCCTTATATAACAATGCATTTCATTCAATGTCTCATTGTTCTGCAGTGGCTCAACCACACATAATCTTCCCTATGGATCATCCGCGTCTACTGATACCCAAACTAACTTCCCTGTACCAGCAGGTACTTCATCATATGTAACTATCATTAATGCACATGTATGCAGTTCATTTGGTAACGCCTTAGCTAACGGTGCACCTTACGACATTGTAACATTTACAGCTGTTGAACCATTGGAAACAAGTTTCCGCCAAGTTCGACTGTGTGCTGCAAAAGATTAATTTAGCAGGATGCCTATCTAGAATCACAGAATAATCTTGTCCCACAGATGGCAATACTTCCATTTGCTCACAGAATTCTGTATTTCCAATATGAAAAACGAGTCATGTTATCCCTAATGATACCTCATCATTGTCTCCTACTCCATATAAATTATACCTTGGAGTTACCAATCTTGTCCTACCCACGAGGTGTAGATTAACCACAGAAATATTTGTGCCTGTATTGACCAAAAACTTATACTTCTTATTATTTATAATGCCCATGAAACAACAATCCATTTCTGCCTTAAATTCTGCAATATTTTGATTTACTGGGGATGCTTTCTGATGGACGAAACATTCCTGGTGTGGTTTATTGCATCCTGCCCTTTGTTTCCACCATTCTGCTTTCTACTCCTACATTCCTTTGCTTTATGGCCAAAATGCCCACATCCGTAACATTGTACCTGGTTGCATTGTGCTCTGACATGTCCCTAGTTCCCACAACGATAGCAAGTTTTCTCTGTAAGAAACAACTGTTTCTCTGTGCATCCTCGCGTCACGCTATCTACATCCTGCAAATGCATGGCAATACGCAATGCTGCAGCTAAATCATCCAGATCTTCCCTCCTAACTTGTGAAAATTCCACAGGAATACCCCTCAAAAACACATCTAAAACCCTGTTCTCAGATTCCCGCAGGACAACACGATCGGCGTCTGAGTGTTCACCTTACGTATTTGGTCCAAAACATTTTCTACTGTTTCATTTGCTTTCTGAGTTAACCCACTCAATTGTTCTCTAAAAAAACCTAGCACTATTTTGTTTATGGTACCTCTGTTGCAAACCTTCAGCTAATTGCATAAATGAAGTTGCTTTAACAAGTGTTTCGTGGTACATGATGTACGTCTTTGCTTCATTCACAAGGCATAACATAATCTCAACTGATCAATTTCACATTCTAGCTGTAGCCAAGACATCACTAATAAATACCATGACATCCTCAGTTGTCTTCCCAGAGAAAGGTATAATCAAGTGAGCTACAGAAGAATCTATTGCAAAGTGACTGCCCTACTGAAGATTTTGTTTCACCCGAGCTTGGGTGTGAATTTTGTGTGGCCTGCAAAGCCTCTAATTGTGCCATTAATTCCTCATGACACACTCTCTGCTGTGCATTCTCTTCTAGCAAATGTGATACCTGATCTGTTAATTCAGCTATTGCCTCACCGGTAGAAATTAACCTTGTGTGTGGCATTCTTGTGCAATTTAGTACTATCTTCTAAAACACAATACTTAACAGATATGCATGATACTGCACCAGAACAGACAACAAAACTTAATACTATAATACGTAAATGATGATAATTACCATCCACCCGACTCTTTAACCACCCTAGATCAAACTCCATGCACACCTTAAGGCTAACACTTACATGTGACCCAGTCACTGACACAACAACTCATATGACTTAAACCAGCTTAAAATATGCTAATGAACACAACTTACAAATACTATTACATAGAATTACTATTTCCTCTACATGCCTTCTACAAACTCAACCTGCGACGTAAACACCAGAATAGGCAAAATGTTATTATGAAGCCCACCGTGTCACAGTTGCTGTCACGAAGTCTGGTTTCTCGTTACAGTGACCTATTGCAAGCATTGAGGTGGAGCAGCTCTGATGCCCAACCCCCAGATGAAAATAGCTGAGTCGACACTTCTGACGCCAATTTACAGAGGGGGCGAATGGATGATGTCTTTGCACTAAGTCAGGAGTTGTCTGGAACTGTTCCTGGCACTAATAAAACGTGATTATTCAGGAATCATTTCTTGTGACAACTTTACATAGGTTGATGCACTGCTGGCCATAGTTGCCTCCTGCCCTGGTCACGGACAGATTCTGAGTCAGACGTTGCGCCAGTCCTTTCTCCTGTGTCCTAGCGAGTTGTTGTTCCTCTGGCATTGATATGGATGCTTAGCCCAGCCTGGTACAGCATGGATGGCTGCTACTGGCTGAGGAAGTGTACTAAATCCCACTCTGTGCCTCTTCTTCCCTGGACTACCCCATCTGCGGTGTGGTGTAGGCAGCAGGCATTGAACCCAGTACTGCGGGCCTGGTCGTCGTCTTCCATCCCACACTCAGAGAGAACAGCACCTGTACTGCATTTCTGCTGGTAGTTCATCAGCTCTCCCATCAGTAGTGGTTGGTGTGATACAGCACTAAGTCCCTCAGTGGAGTTCAGCTCTGCGGCACTCCACAGCTGGCTGGTACTGCGCTGGTTAATCTGTGGCAAGACTTACTGAAACAACATGGTCATGGAACGGAATATTGTTGACATGGACTCCATCATTTCCATTGACCTGAACCGTTCTCTTCTACTTGGAGCTGGGGCTCCGTTATTTAAAGAGCTCTCCATAGTTCTGTGACATGCGGTATACTTGTGATGACCACATGTGGCCTTGTTATTCTGCTACCCTTCTTTAATTCTCTCCTAGTAGCTAGTTAAATTGGTCTATGAGTGTTTTCCCTAGCCATGGCTATTGTTTCTTGTGGCATTCTGCCGCCCGAATGAGCATGCACGCTATTTTGCTTAGTCGCTGTCCTTCTCTGTTTTCCCGCTGTGTGTGCTCTCTCTCACTCAGCTATTGCAGAGTTTCAGAGAGTGCTGCCCATCTGTCTTGCATCACCGTGCTTCCTGGTCCGCCGCTTATCGTGGTGTAACAAGCCTATCTTACATCAACGTGGTTGAACTCCGCTAAAAATTTTATAACTTTGAACCCATACTACCCTGTGCCATAACAGAATTATTCACAGCCCAGCAGTGTGCTGGCTGAAGGGGCTACACCAGATGGCGGTACAACATGGAGCCAACAGCAGCAGCCATGAGTTCGAGTCTCCGTTGCAGTACCAGCTTGCTGCAGTAAGTTAGTTACAGTGCGGTGGGCCTTTGTGGCTCACTCCAGCATCAGCCAGCCTCCTGCTAAGTTGCATTGGATCATACTCTGGACACAGCTGCCGCCTTCCAATGATGTAGTGAGCATGTCTCCTCGCTGAATGCTTCAGCCACCCATGTGTGGTCATTCATTGCAGAGTTGGCTTTCTCTGCAAGATTCTGGTCTGTTTCTATACAACATTGATGCCAGTGCTGTGACTCTCACATGACTGGCTCCGGGTGCAGGCGTTAGCAAAGCAAGGTGAGAGCATGTGTCGCAGGCAGCTGGTTGGTTGCTAGCAGCCACCTGGCTGGCTACCGACCATCTTCCTGTGGGCAGGGACATGCTCACCTACTCATATCGATGCAGTGCTGATGTACAAGTAGAAAGTAAATTATTAATTTTGACAGCCACTTCCCTCTAGGCCTTCATCGGCCTGCCACCCAGCCTCAGCTTTCAGATCTCAGATGCTTGACATCCTGACAACATAGCTTTCTGGCCACCCCAGGGGTCAGCTGTAAATTGGTGTCAAAAGTGGTAGCTTCATCTTCAGTGGGCAACAGAGGGTGTGTCGTTCATGCAGCATGATGTCTGGACCACAGCCTGCAGTGTCAACATAATTGATTATTCTTAGTATGTGATAGACATGGGGTCTAAGAGAGTGTGTCATTGCAACTTTAGGGTTACTTTGTTTAGGCCACAGGAACCAGCTGAACTGTCTGAGTTTTGGGGCAACAGAAAGGATCAAATATTTGGAGACTGTTAGTATACTGAATCAGTATCTATAACTTGTTTTACATGCCCCACCATTTTGGTTGTGATGCAAGGCAGTGTAGGGAATCTAGATGGTTGATGATCAGGTACAAAGTATAATTCATTATTCATTTTTCACTTTAGTAATTGTTGTGTATTTACATTGTGTATGAATGAGTGGTAAATTTGTTGCAGTGGCAGAGTCAAAGATACAGTGTCTTATGGCCAGGAGGCAATTCAAGCATTGGTTAATGAAGTAGCTCAATAGAGAGCTTTTAGTACAGACTTGCAGAACAAGCTTGCAGCTAGGGGTGAGGAACTAGCATTGCTCTGTGCACTGAACATTGTAATAGATCTATCTGGCATTCACCTAGTTGTCCCTTTTCTGGAAGGACATCTAAGGAAGTGGTGTCATTCATGGAGGACCTGATAATGTTGGCAAGTATTGGTGGTTGATCCAATAGCAGTTGTGTCAGGTAGCAAAATTATGTGTAGCAAAAGAGGCAAAAACTTTTGTGAGATGCATGGAAGCACTGAGGAAGGGAGAAATGTTTGAGCAGCCATTAAAACAAGGGCTTTTGCAGACATACTGGAAGCAGAACACTGTGAGGTTCTTTTTGGAACAGACTTGTCACTGGATATGTCAAGAAGGGTGTGCACAGGATCTCCATCCGGCTGTTACATTTGTGAAGCGACTGATGTTTCACTGAGTGTGTGTGATAGGTGTGGCATATTCTCTGCGAATATGAAGTGCTACAGATGTAGACGTACGGGGCGTGTGCAGGGTCGTTGATCATCAGACCTCAATCCATAGTGAAACTCATCACTGAAGACAATTCTGTTACAGTCAATGAGATTCCAGGGTGAATATAGGATCCCTTTGATAGCCATCTGCAGCACCCTTACAGTACAGTGCTACATCGATGATATTCTGCGTCCTGTACATACGGCAAAAGTTTGTGCTGCTTGTCTTTGTGCTTGCCAAACCCTACCTTGGCCAGCTAGGTAACCAGATCTTTTCCTAGGTGAGAACGTTTGGAGCATTATATGAGAGGCGTTCAAAAAGAAATGAGCCAGAGGCATAATTACAGAAACCAGTACCTGTATGTTAGAAGTATTGATCCTGGCTGTTGAGACACTTGTCTCACTGTGACACACGGTGGTGAATGGCTGTCTCATAAAATTCCCAGGACCCCAATGTTAACCGGTTCTACACATACAGCTGGAGGGTGATGTCCGAGGTGAGTCATTTGCCCCTCAGAGCCTTTTTAAGGGGACCAAAAATGGCGTAATGTAAGGAGGGTGGCCAAGAACCTCCCATTTGAATTTCTGCAGGAGTGCCGCTACTGTGTCGGCCGTATGAAGCTTTGCGTTGTCGTGGAGCAGAAAGACACCATGGGTGAGATTGCCTGGTCGTTTTGATTTCATGGCTTGGTGAAGGGTGGTCAAGGTTTGTGAGTAACGCTGGGCATTCACAGTTGTCCCGTGCTGCAGGAAGTGAATCAGAATGGGGTCATCTTGGTCAAAGAACATCAGCATAACCTTTCCTGCACTTGTGTGGATGGTCTTGCCTTTTTTTGGTGGTGACCCTAGATGCTTCCACTGGAGACTGTTGTTTTGACTTTGGTTCAAAATGATGACACCATGACTCACCTCCAGCCACCACTCGTGCCAGGAATGCATTTCCTTCCCAAGCATAGTGCTGCAGATGAGCAAGACAGTGGGCCATTCAACATGCTTCCTGGTGTGCTTGAAGACTGTGGGGCACCCATTGGGCACACACTTTGCGCATATGCCGCCATTCCTTCATGTTGGTGTGAAC